>NC_073691.1:84619469-84645565 GCF_029784155.1 Uranotaenia lowii
AAAATATTGAATTCTTTAAAAAGTGTAAGAAATAAGATAAATTCTATAAACAATGAAATTGGTTTGAAATGTTTTGCAGTACTGAATCAAGCTCTAAAACTTCAAAAAAAGTCGAGATCATATATTGTATTCATCGTATGCAGAAGAGGATTTAAGATTGCTCTATTTACAATGTTTTGTTTAAAAATTTTATGACTGCTTCAAAAATATTGTCAATTTAATTTGAAAATTTCTTTCAAAATTTGCATATATTCGATCGAATACTAGGCACAACTATTTGTAGCTTTAATATTTGACAAATTTAAAATTTGGGTTATATTCGGCCCGAATATCCGGTACAGTTTTATACTGAATCACTGATTGAAAAAACTGATCTTTGAATCTCATGCGTTCTGAATTTAGTGTTCAAAAGTTTAGTGTTTAAAAACACAGTTAAATTCGAGTTTCAATCGATTAAAACGTCAAAATTACAATATTACTATGCTATAAAATCAATCATTAAATGTTTTCTAACGTTTATTTGTCTACGAACTTTGATATTAGTATCAATAATTTAAAAACCATAATTTTTAATACCTTTTCCATAAATTTGTATTTTGGAATTAAAATTCCTTGACTAAAAAAAATGCAGTGGGTGAATCTAAATTGGTTCTTATATTTTTATACCTCAAACTTTGATATCGTATTGAATAATCCCCATAACTGTAAATCTAGTCTGTGTGACTTGTTGCCCATATTTTTTTTCAATTTCGCAATGAGAATTCATAATTGAAATCGTGATTTCCGAGTTCTGAAATGAGAACTTTGGAATTACGATGCAATAATAATGTTTGATTAATTTTTTTATATTTTAACAAGGAGTTAAAAATGATCTAGACCTTTTCAATTTATGGGCTTTTTATAAATATAAAAAAATCTTTACTGAATTGTATAGAAAATATTTTTCGTTTTGAGACTCGGGTTAATAAACAGAAGACAAGAATGTCGGAAAATGGTAGGGTCATCTAAGGTAATTATGATCATTATTGATTTGATTTCTTATTAGGTTATGATTTTAAGTATTGGCAGTATTTCTAGAGCACTGCGTCTGGATACGATTTGTGTTCTTTCTAATATTACCATTGATTAGTCATGGGGTATTTTCGTTTTGACATTTCATACGTTATGTAGAACGGTTTATTTTCAAAATCTTGATGGTTATTGGTTTTTTAATCATAAAAGGTAAGTTTAAGTAATCAAACAAATTTCCAGAGAAATGAATATTGTGAACTGTAATGACACACTTGGTATCTGTAACTTAAAAAAATGATCGAATATCACATTTGATTCATTTGATTTCCACCATAGCCATAATGACGACAGATTTGTTGTAAACATTGTTTAGCACACAATTTTTAAATTTTTTGTGAACATGATTTTAACTTATCTATCGAAAATATGTTTTAAATGCATCATAGTGTCGTCGACACCAGCTTTTTTTTTTCTATTTCCATAACGATTTTGTGTACGGTGTTTTTTAATCATTTTGATAAAAAGTTTTAAAAAACTGAAAATAGAATCGAGTTCGTCTAAATGTTCAATGGTATGAACATGGTTTTTATGAAAATATTGCTTTTCGTCAATGAAATTGGATCATCAATACCTGGGAAATCTTGAATTTAAAAACCGGGAAACCGGGAAAAAACCGGGAATTTCAAAATGAATAAGCTGTGGCCACCCTGGATGCTGCTTAACTATTGCCCTATATTTCTCGCTGGGATGAAAATCCGGACAGTTTGGTGGATTGATACTTTTTTCAACAAAATCGATTTTTTTCTCCTTATACCACTTAACGACATCCCGGCTGTAGTGGTAGCTTGCCAGGTCCGGCCAGAACTTTACCGGGCCTTTGTGGGACCGAATGAATGGCAAAGCCTCTTCTGGAGACATTCTTCTTTGTAAACATTTCCATTCATTGTGTCCCCAGTGATGAAAACCTTAGTCTTCTTCCCACAACTACAGATCCCTTGCCAAATCATCAACTTACGAGCAAATTTATCTGCGAAAACAAACTTGAATCTACCCGCAACATCCCTTTACGCTTCGCAAGGTAAAATTTGTTACCGGGTATTTGTCCCAAATCCATTTTGACGTAAGTTTCGTCGTCCATCAAAATGCATCCGTTGTACTTGGTCAACACTTATACCGTATTTGTTTTCTCCCCTCGATCAGTGGTCTACCGTATTCGACAAAAACAAACATAAATCGTCGCCAGTGTATTGCTACCTCACTCACTCACATGCTCTCTCGCAACACTGACAAAATTTTCGGGACACTACCGCCCGATGGCAGTACAACACCAGGTCAAAACCAGTGCAACACCGTCCAAATAAACAAACAGTTTGACAGCACCTAGTGGTGCACCAGTGCAACACTAGTGCAACACTCGGCATAAACAAATACGGTATTACTAGTACAACTTCCTTGCCCTGGTTTTGGCAACCAGATTTTGTTTCAGCGTCCTGTTGCGGTGTTTGCTTGCATGATACGACCACAAGCCTTCTCGCAAACAAATTCGTCGAGCTGTACTGTGGTTCGTCTTGAACTTTTTCGCCAAATCACGCAAGAAGATTCTAGGATTATTGTGAATTGATCGAATTACCTTCCGGTCATATGTTCCACTTTTACGCCTGGTTTGTTTTGCTCGATTCACCGTAAGGGTCTCCCGGTAACGTTGCAGCACCGAATTTACACAGTCGATTTAGGATATTTCAGGAATTTCGCGATCTTTACCCCTGACCACGTCGGTTTCTCCACGTGAATGTGCAGAATTTTCTCTCGCCTTTCGCGTCCCATCGTCGATAACTTTTGATTGACTGCTTCAATCTTGTTGAAATTTTCACCACTAAGTAAACAAACCATCCGAATCAAAACACTGTCAATAGATTTGCGATGTGACAACTAGGGGCGCTGCAGTAAATAAAAAGATGCGACCAGATTCTATGTGAAACAGACTTTTCTATTTTTCGGAAAACATCCCTCGAAACGTCGAAGGAAAAATGCTCCGAAAAACGGTCGGTCGATCTCACTGCACCGATGAGGGCGCTGTTAGTTCCGTAATGGTTCATTCGAATCGAAATGTACAATTGAAGATCCTGATTCCCAAGACCACGGGATCGTACACTAAGTGGAATAGCCTCCAGTAGCGTGGGACAGTCGATTTGCGATGTCAGGAGATCGGCGACGAATAAGGCACGTGTAGCTTGTCAATATCAATGAGGTGGCACCCATTTACGTAGGTAGGCAAGCGAAAAAGATCTTGCCAGTTCAGGTGTCTAAGGGCGTATCGCAAGAATCGCTGCTGAATTGCCTCGAGCCGATCGACACCGTTCTGGTAGTTAAGGCCCCAGGCAGCTGATGCGTATTCAAGGATGGAACGAACGATGCGGCAGTGTAGGTGTTAGGTTATGAGGGAAATTTTGCGGATCACCAAGGATTCACGATAGCAGACAAATTTGATGGTCAGCTTCGAGCTGTAAATTAGTGGTTTATTAGATATTGTAGACATTGTAATTTGGGGTTTAATAATCTTACAATTTTTGGTGCGATCTACACCTTTACTGGAAATGAGTCGGCTGTAGTTACCCACGAGTAGATCTGTGCCTGCATGATAATCTAAATTTTATAAGTGTTCATAGTACTTACAATAAAGCTGATCTTTAATAAACTAATTTAAATGGGGAAATATGATCAACTGCACTAAACGATATGGATTTAGAAATTCTATTCTCTATAACAGAACGGTCGAAAGTTCACTTCAGGTGGAAAGACTTAACAACTTTTTCCCAGTTCTTCCCTCACTCGTGACAGTTCTCTCCGCGCACGTCAATTTTGTCATCTAATGCAGCGTCGCGTCGTGCAGTGTTGCGGCAACGAGGGACCCCGTCGTCACAGTAGGCTTTTCAGGCAATACACGTACTTGAAGTCCTTCGCCACTCTAAAAATTTAACCAAGACTTCTGAATGCTTTATCAATCACGTAGTTGGTGTGTGCCTTGGGTTCTAGGCGTTGATCTGAAATTATTTACGCCAAGATCGTTAACGTGGTTCATACGTGCGATGGGTTCGCAAAAGTTTGAGGCCGTCGAGAAGTGACAAGTGAGAAGTGTTGTCACTGACAACACGTTGTTGAAATAAATTAGGAAAATAATCGATCTTAGATGGCTACCTTTGGCCACACCGGAGTTGGCAGGGAACTACCTAGAAAAAATGTCACCCGTTCGAACTATCAATTTACAGCCAGTTTAAGTAATTTCGGAACCCAAGTAGAGTGTAGCGGACAGATCGGTATAGATAGCATCAGTTTGAGATTTGGCAGCAAAACTTTCATGCACAAAAGAAGTGAACGTTAGCAAGTTATTTGCCGTAGAGCGTTTGGGCATGAATCTGTGCTGATCATTGCAGATGTTATTTTTGCAGGACGTGAAAAAAAGGATCCAAGCCCACCAATTCAAATAGTTTGGCAATCGAACATAAGGCAGAGATTCCACGGTAATTGTTGACATCTCCTGACACTCCTTTCTTCTTTTTTTTGTACCGGGAACATGTAAACTTACTTTCATAGTAAAGTTATGCGAAGCTTGAAAAAATAAGCCGAATAGGAGTCAGCAAAACAGGCATAAAACTTTTTAAAAAGCAGTTGGTATCCCGTCCGGGCCCTTAGAAAAGGAATTCTTGAGCTTCGCTAATGATTTAGAGAACTGCCTCCTCGATTTCAATACCATTCAGCCCAATAAGCCCAATAAGGAAACTTTCCTGACACTGCAAGCTTAATGTTCTGAGGATGTTGAAGCTGAAGTCAAAATACTAGAGGATTTTCTGGGCGAAGAGTTCGCAGATTCCACGATCAGAGTTCGCCGTAATGCCATCCAGAAACATGTTTGAAGGTATACCAGGTTCTTTGCGCTGACTATTTACGTGTTACCAAAACGATTTTGGGCAAGACTTGAGGTTACGTTGTACGCGACATAGGTAGTATGGTAACAACGTTCATTGGCTTTTTAATAAGCGGAGTTAAGTTAACGGTATAATTTTTGCTTCTAGTATTTTCGAAGGGCACATCTCTTTGCCGTCTTCGGTCGTCTCAGTTCAGTCGTGATCCAGGGAATTCCCATATTTCCACCGCTAGAGCGTTTTGGGACGTGACGATCGATGACATAATTCAGAATATGTTAGAAGGTTTCTGCGGCATCATTGGGATTTGATAGATCAAGCTCAGATACCCAGTCGATAGTGGCCATGTTGTTTGAATTATGAAATTTGGGGTTTCGGTGAAATCGAATTAAATTTCTTTTTCAAGTTTAATTAGTATATAATTCAGGAAAAATATTCAGTTGTTGGCGGCGTACCACTCCATGGCCTTTTTACCGTAATAACAAGATGCCAAATCCGGTCAAAACAGTACGGAAAAACTGTTTTTCTTAAGGAAAGGCAGCAGACGTTTATTCAAACACTCTTTCACGTAAATTTCTTGGTTGACAATTCCGGAAGCTATGAAAATGGTGCTTTTCAAGCAACAGGTACAGATGGCTTGCCAAACCATATATTTCTTTGCGAACTTTGACAGTTTCATGTGCTTGAAAATATCTGCTACCTTTCCCCTTCCTTTTGCCGTATAAAACTCCTGTCCCGGAAGCTGCTTGTAGTCGGCTTTGACGTAGGTTTCGTCGTCCATTACCACGCAGTCAAACTTCGTGCTTTGGCCGTCGTATTTTGTTTATCATCGCGATTTGGAGTCAATACCTTCTTGTAAGTCGATAGTCCGGCTCGTTTTTTGGCTCGATGCACGGTTGTAGACGATACACCCAGCTTATTTGCGGCATCTCGGAGAGAGAGGTTAGGGTTTCGCTTGAAACTACCGGCAACTCTCTTTGTCATCTCAGTGGCTTCCGGTTTTCGATTTCCCCCCGATCCAGACTTCCTGGCTGTCGACAAACGTTCCCCAAACACTTTAATTACATTAGTAACGGTTGATTTGGCAACTTTTAGCGATTTTGCCAGCTTTGCGTGCGAGCAGCTCGGATTTTCGCGATGCGTGAGCAAAATTTTGATACGCTGCTCTTCTTCCTTGGACGGCATTTTGACAACTGATGAGTGAATTCCAAAATCAAAATAGGAGCAACATTCTGCACACACACGCCTTCAAAATGAGGGGTGTTCAGGTTTTTTAAATGCAAAATTGAAAGAAATACGTCAAGTTGATATTGACCAAATTTTGACCGTATCACCCTTTATGGTCTTGCTTTTTCTTTACTATAAATCTCCATTTTGATTTTTTGATTTGTGTAGGAGTTCATAAATTTTAAATTCTGCCTTCGCCAAAATGATTATCAGGAATTCTAAGCCGGACACAAAATCTAGAAAATCCGGAAACTGAAATCGACTGGTTGACCATTTAAATTTTGAATAGAAACTTCGATGCCTGAAGCGATAGCAAACAGTACCCAAAATGAGCTATCAATGCCAAACCGTCAGCTTAATTTAGTATCGCACTTTTCCCGATGTCAAAATTAGGTTTTATCGAAGCATCAATATAGAAAAAGATTATGCCTAACCAATACCTAAATAAGGCTTTGATATCCAAATGGAAGCACTATTTGGTTTTGTTTTTTCTTCCAAGAAAACAAAACGAGGCTTCATTAAGGTTTCATGTATTATGATGAGCAGAAAAGTGAGATTAAAATGATAGCATGATTTGGTATTCAATTTTCTGTGATGAAAAATCAGATTGAATTAGGTGTTCAAAATTAAATCGAACTAAAAACAAAAAGCAAATTTGTTCGTTACTTTAGCATCAAATTTTTTTTTGAGTAATTTGTCCGAATATATCAGATGTAATTTGACTCCGTTTTAAGTGCATTGAACGTATTTCGAAACCTCGGCAAAGTGTTTCGATTCATCATAGGTTTGTTTTTGTTAATGATACTTATTTTTTTCGGAAACATTAAACTAAATTATTTAATTCCCTCCTATTCCTGGAAAACCGAATTATGCTTCTAACCACTCCTCTACAAAATCAACCAACAAAAATTAAAAAAAAAAACAAATGCTACTGAACCTGCACAATTCCCATCCCTCTTCTTCTCTGGGCTGAACCGCACATTACACAACTATATCGCAATTTCTAAACCTGCCCCACGCTGTTATTAAAACAAAAATGAAACCCAAATATGTGGCCATCACACAACCCCCACGAAAATGCATCGCCATCACTTTTCTCGAACCTGTTCTGTTTAAGCGATTGAAGGATTCGGCGGAGTGCCTCCGATTCGCCCGCTAGAGACGCTGCACAATGCACTCTCACTGCGCCAGCTGGACAACTTCCTGGAGAAAATGACGACCGGTCCGCTGTTCAAGACGCCGGCATCGTCGCCGCCCAAGTATCCATCGACGCCGCTGCCAACACCGACGCCGAGTCCGTCGGCGTCCTCGGTGATCACCGAAGGCCGTTCCGTGCTGCCCCAGGCGAGTAAGTCCGATTAGTTGAAACAAAGGTTGTTCCTCCATACTATAACTATAGTTACGGCTGTTTTGTATCCTACCTAATTTTTGTGTTGTATAATATTTTTTTTCTATAGTTTATCACCCTCAATATTTGATATCAAGTGTTTTTTCTCTTGTGTTCTATACGCTGTGTATATTTATGGATAATTTGTCATTATGTGTTATACTATGTGTACGGTTAGTAAAGGTTTTGCTCAATACTTGATGCCGAACGCAACATCATTGGCTGGTTCAGAAATAACAGATAGAAAGTGTATGCAAAACTATACATACGGTTTCAAATTGTGATAAATTACTATACAAATGATACAACATTGAATTTATTGCTTTAAGTACCTACCTAACATTTTTCAAACGAGGTTTCTTCAAAAAGTGTTGGTATTTTTTTATACCGTGAAGTCCGACCAATTTAAGTGGTCAATTTGGGCAGTACCGCATATGAGAAAATTTATTTCTACCTTTCCAAGATTTGAATTCTTATTGAACAGACCTCGTTCGTACCTACCGTATTTGATGATGTTCGTGTCAAAAATGACGTGATGCAAGGGCGCTTACTTGCAGGGACGCGTTGAACATCTTCAAACATCATACATTTCAAAATTCAAGCTCTAGAATAGTACGCCGAACATCATACAGGGACATAGAAATAACTGATTCGAATGAAAATGTCCTTAAATAAAATAGACTGTTAACGAATTCGAAAAAAATGCGTTTAGTTCAGCCTCCAGGCATTGTATTTTATCCAACATAGAGAAAATATACTGTAAAAAAAAAACAATATGAATCAGATACAGTAATAAATACCTACGGTGAATAGTTCTTATTACGGTTAACAGAGAGATTTCCGCAACTTTATTCGATATATTGCATCGACAGGGAACTATGTCGTTATGAATTAATGATAGAAAATGTTGTTTTCTTGAATCTTGGATCAAACAGACGAACTTAATAATATCTTTGTAAACAGCAAATCACTATAAAAATGAGAAAAAAATTGTTCCCCGCGCTTGATCTGAAGACTGGAATCAACAAGACTAAATCATACGAAGGAAAATCCCTAGCTAGCCTTCATAACCGAAAACAAAGCACTTTGAATTTTTTCGCATACCCTTCGACCAGAGGAGCGCGCCAGCTACATTCCAGCGCGTTATGAACTATATTCTTGGATGATCTGTTTGCTTTTTTACCAAACATCTCTGTCCGTAAGACTGCCATTTCTGCTGCAAATCAGCAACGTCAGTTTGTGCATAACACTGGACCATTGTAAAGTTTCTAATCCGCTTTCTGGATCTTGTTACAACTATACTCCCATCTATAAGAGCCGTAGGGCAAGCGGGCTTAAAAGGAAATCAATTATTCGTCCAAAGGCCGCACTTTTTCACGTATGCCAGAATAAAACAAAACAGGCCCGCATTGTGTCTTGTGTTCTTTAGTGTTAAGCCAAGAAACTTTGCTCAGTTCCAAGATCTTCAGCTTCAGGGGGCTAGCTGCGCCTTCGCCCTTGAAACAAGCAGTTTATTCGCATATCTTTCGGTTTGGGTAATGCACCAGATACATTTCAGCACGCTATGAACCAAATTTTCGGCACTTTTTCTTGAGGTCCAAGTATCCAAAAATTATTACAATTCAGACAAAAAGGTTGAAGTGCTACAATTTGACATTTTAAGTGTTTTTTCCCATTGACCAACGAATTTCTTTTCAATGAATTGTAACTGAACGTTTTGGATCCACATGAAAACAAGATCGAATTTAAATAAAAGCACCTTTCGGAAGTTTAGCCTTAGGATATGTTTTTGTTGATGAATCAGGGGACCTCAAGGTTAACTGTGGGTCTATTCCCATCGGTTCGACTGTCTAAAATTCCTAACAGAAATGACTTCTAACGGAAATTCTTCAATTTTTATTAACCCTTTTTCAAGTGCTATTTCCTATAAGATTAAAATAACAAATGTCTGTTAACGCTTTCTTATTTATTGCAATGCAACTACCTACTGGACCAAGTACCATACTTTCTCAAATGTTAATTTTTGTTCGTGCTCCTAAACCATTTTATTATGTGCTTTTTCTGTTGCGAACATTGCTTCAGGGGAGAGCTTTCTTTGGTTCGTTCGTTCGTTTTATTCTATATGTGGATTCGTTCGCTGTGAATGAGGGATTGTAATACTGACTTTGTTGGCTCCGCGCCCCTGAAACCGTATTTGATTTCTCCCTGTTTTTGGTCAACTTACTACTTACTTGCATGTCTCGCGCAAGGTTGGAGCGGTCACTCCAGCATGGCAAGTAGCATGAGTGCCATGTCTAGTGGTGGTCCTTCGTCTCCAAACTATAGCGACATGTTCTCTCGCGGATGTCCCAGCAGTGAGATGTCGGCAAGCATAACTAGCACCGATGGGTAAGATCTATTGCTGGATATGTTTTTCTAGAGTATCTTGGGGTTTTCAAATGTTACATTTGGTGTTGATATTTACTCCCAGAAGCATAGCCTTGGCCACTGGAGGAGGCGTTCGAGATGATCTGCCTCAGATATTTCCAATGATCGACAATGATTTGAATGTTTTGGGATCGCACTTTAACTACGATCAATTAGCAACAAGCATAAGCTTGGGAAGCCCGGCCAGAATTCCGCCGATAAGTAAAGATGCAACCTTGGATATCAGCGGTGATCTGACACCCATCAGCACCTGTTCTGATTGGGAGTTTAACACCAACGACGCTACCAAAGGATCTACCAATACGAACAATGATTTGGTAGGGCGGATAAGGTTTAAAAAATACGAAATTTTTATTATACAGTTTTTTTTTTATCTTCCAGACCGTCGAAGAAGATGATGAAGACGCTACTATATCGACAGACACTTGTCTAAGCACCGGGGATCTATCAGCGACTAACATGGCCGAGAATGTATCACCAAATTTAAACCTGGCTGCGGGTAGTACGGCTTCTGGGAAACAACTGCAGAAAGAGTTTCTGTTCGACATGAAAAATATGCGCCATGAATTGATCAATTCGAGACACGAGGTTCCAACACCACCAACATCTGCTCCGCCGGCGGAAGCAACCGTGTGGCACGGTACAGCATGGCCTTCTTCAAAAGTTGAAAATAATCTACGGGGTGGGCGCATACAGAAGCAGATAAGTTTGTACGAGAAAGAATCCTGTACTGAGGCAAAAAATCTGTCCCATGAGCAAAGTAAATTCGGCGAACGATCTCAAGTGACATTGAAAAGAGCCACGTCTTGCAATGAACAACCGTTTAACCGTATCAATATGTCCTTTGATGAGCTTCAGAAGGAGATAACAAATGTAGATAAAAATTTAGCCTGTAAATTCGACTGTGATCAGGAAAAATGCTTGAAAACCACTAAAGCAATGCCAATTCGTTTGAACAACACCACGCCAACTCCGGGTGCGCTTGTGATTCGAGAGGGTTTTATAGAACCACCACGAATTACTCGGGTCACCAAAAGTTTTCACGGTAAAACTGACTACCATCAGGTGCAAGTGAACGAAATCAATCGGCGTGCAAGCGATATTGTCAGACCTTCTACTTCTAATCCTGTCCTGGTTCAGGACAACGCGAATCGATATAATAAAAATCAGATTCGTCAAAACATCAATACGAATTCGACTAGCAAACCGCAATCTGCAAGTAGCAGCTCTGGGGTAGGACTTTGCCGATTTACAACGTCAATTGTACAAGAGACTGGCAGCCAGCTTGTTGCAGCGGAGCGAGTAAGACAATCAGATGCCTCAGAATCGTTGGATATGCAGTTCGGTGGTCCTTCAACGAACGCGACTTCGGAATCAACAACTGATGTTACAGTAGAAGCAACAATAGAACCGTCTACGATGGATGAAAACTAGACACTTTGTTAGGAGTATGTTAACCTAATGTTATTCTTACTGCTGAATCAAGGAATCCAGTATTAAAAGAGTCTATCTATATTTACTTTATTCGGACAGGTGTATACGGTTTTACTAATTGGTAAGGATGACAGCCTTCTTCAAGCGCTTCTCCTGTTAATCTCGTTCTCATCCCTTGGCGAAGTGTGCTCAATCCATCTCGGGAACGTAATTTCCGAATCTCGATTTCTACTTCTTTTTGATGATATTCCGCAGGCTGCCAATTACAAATGTGGTTGAAGTTTCGCTCCCATAGAACAATACGGATTTGACGTTTGAGTTAAAGATTAGGACTTTTGTTTGCCAGCTGTTCCAGTGTCTCGGGGTTCCACGGCAATCCTCGGTGTGATCGGACGGATAAGATGCAGGGTTTCGAAAATGCCTCGTTCTTTGCTTCGATGAGATGGACTAGCTTCACTGGGACTCCTATTCGTATAAGCTTTTTCGAAATCAACTAACACCAACAGAAGAGAGTCCTGAAGTTCCTAGCTTTGTGGTCGACATGAATGTTGCAGTATCCCAGATATTAGTAAAAGTGCGGTGAATAGGCAGGATCGGCTTTGAGCATTAATGCGACTTTGTTGGCGCTTAGAGCTGCGGGCTCTGTTGGCCATCGCGGTATTTGAGAATAGGAAGAGATGTTCGAAATGCTCAGTCCAGCGTTTGAGCATATCTTGTCAATAGCAGCTGACCTATTCGGTCTTTCAGCGACGTTGTAGCATTAGTCTTTGCACCAATTTGATTTTCTGTTCAACTATCTCGGGATACCAATTGAGTAGTGTCACAAAATTCTACAAACAGTTCCCCATTTTCGTTAATTTGTCCCCGATTTTGGACGCGATAGTTTCAACCTGATGCAAAAGCAGGAAATAGATTTGCGGCGTTCGGTATTCACAAAAAAGTTTTTCATTCATAGGTTGAAATTGGTTTATTTTCAACTAAGTTACCAGACTGTAGAATTGGTGGCCATATTTTAATTAATTATACTTATAACTAAATATTTCTTTATCATTACCGATTATGCAGTAGAACTCATCATAATTTTCTGTTCCTTGTCGGTTTGTTGAACAAGGAATGAGAAATTTAATTGTTTTCATTGGAGAAGGAGTTTCGTAACGTAAAGAGACGATTTGCTAATGCGAATGATGCGAAGGACTGTAGGGCGATGATAAATCAGACGCATCTCTAGATAAGGTGGAAGTATCCAATCGTTTCACTGCTACGCGTCATTTTTTCGTCAGTGGTTTTGTCTCATCCCTCGAATGCTTTCGCAGTAGTAGGGTCAATGAAGTTCGAGTTAGTTGTCAATACAATGCTGGTAAGGTGGGTCTGAAATTAGCTTAGTGTTCCCTTCTGAACAGAACCGTATGTAATGCATCGATATCGATTTCGATCGACGAATTCTTGGACCCGGACGATGAGTAGAAAGGCTTATGAGACCTGGACGAGCTAAGGGGTAATGGAAGACATGTTATAATGAAATGAAGAGTTGGTGGTCATTTATTGTGGAATATCAGCATGGTCGCGCTACACTACAAGGATTAGGAAAAAAAATTGGAAATTCACCTCGAGTAGCTGATGGCCGGGGCTGTTGGTTTGTTGAAGGAACGTGGCTTTACCAGCAAGCATTTCATTGGCTGTCCGTCTAGCTGCCGATTATGATAAGTATCTACGGCCTCCTCTGCATCTTTAAGGGTACGATATATAACTTCTGCAACTCCAGGGCGTACCAAACGAGATTCCAGCAGATCACCGATGTCTTCAAATAATTCCTGTAATTCGAAATGAAAAGAAAGTTATTCATTCATCATTTAAACTGTGATAAACATTCAGCAAACAACAAACAAACCTTGATATCATTTTGGGTTACACTAGAATGTAAATTGCTGACAACGATTCTGTAACCGGAGATAGGTGGTGATGGCGATGGGGACAAAGGTTGCGAAGGATGATGATGGTGATGGCGACTGCTAGGGTGTTCCTCCGGGGGCATTTTGGAAAATATTCCCATGGACTCGCCTGGGTTGGGAGCCCTTTCTAGACGGGCTCGCATTGTCGACGAAAGATGCGGACGATCGTCCACATAGATTGGATGGGAAGATGGTGGTGAACGGGCCCTCATTATTCCGCGTCTCGGAGGCAGCTCATCATAATGGGGAGGCGGGGCAACCGGATGAGATTTCTTGATGGTGGGTCTACTAGTGTGCACTTCATAACAATCAAATGGATCGCTGCTCCACGAAGACGAAGACGGTTGCGGTGGCGGCGAGCTCCGGACACTTCGACTGAATGTTGGTAGCGGTGGCATTGTGCTAGGGACAGTAAACATTTCGTTGCGAACCGTACGCTTTAATGGAACAACTGGGCGTCGTACTTCAACCACATCTAGGTCGTAATCGACATCCATACTGTCCGGATATGGTTTTCCTGGAAGATAAGCAACCGTTAGGAACATTATATTGAGTACAATAATTATGTTACATACCACCCGCGCTGCCGGGAGATTTTTTCAATATCCCATTGCCTGGGGGTGGAAGTTTTCCCTTCCGTTTGAGCAACCTTAATCGTGCATCTCCGCTATTGCGAGCGATCTCGACCAATTTGTCCCTGGCATCGCGAATTTGAGCACGTTTCTTCTGAATGATTTTCATCCGAGCATCCACAATCGGTCTGGGTTTTCCGGTCGTCGCTACCTTATTTACCCGATTGCCACCAGCTCCGGCAACACGTCGGCGCTGAATGGAACCAGCTGCAGCGGCTATCTTCCGACGCCCATTTGGACTGCCTCCCGCTGCCGGTGAACCCTGAGACTTTTTCCCAGCCGGATTGGGCTTTGTTGATCGACCGGCTTTCCTGCCGACACCTTCTACTGCTACAGGTTTTGGACGTTTTCCAATAGATTTCTTTTTGATGATTTCATCCAAACTCAAACTCATCGCATCCATCTTGTTTTGAAATGCGACTCTCACTGAATTGAAATGTAAAATTACCGTTTGCATTCTGTAGAATTGTAAATTAGATTCCAACTACTTACCTTTGTCAGCTACGGGTTTGAAAATATTCAACGATTAACACTGAATAATCTTAATGAAATATCCAAATGCTAAATTTACAGCTGGATTTCAGCCTTTTGACTGGAGCGAATGGATGCGGCAGTTCTGCTTCGCGTTGGCTTACTTTTATTCTTATTTTTTTTCTACCCAGTCAGATTTTCTCACAACATTCAAGTTCGATTTGCTCGTTACCGTATTGCAAAATTATGGCAAAAAATTATACATTATTTAAGAAGAAAACGAAAACTGATGAACAGTAGAGAACAAGAAATAAAGTTGTGAAATTACCAAAAATCAATTGAAAATCTGATAGTTACTATTTATTAGTTTAAAAAATACATGAAGAAGCCGTAATCCACAAGTTGGTGAAAAAAATTTCGTACAGGGTGTTTTGCTGTCATTTCCAGAGGTGCCAAGTGTTCTGTTTTCGAGAGACCGTCCTGATTAAAATATAAACGAATGATTTTTGAAAATATAGTCTGTAAAATGTCTTGATTTGTCCTAATTTTCATAAAAATATCTAGATAGAAACTGAATTTATGATTAAGAACATAAAAAAAAAATCATTTATAAAATTGTTTGACCGATGATAATCTTTAGTTGAGATGATATTTAAGTGGTGTTTTTCGATATAAATTGCAGGCCAACTAATGGCTACGACTTATATTCAATACATTATTAATTAAGATTCTGCTCATTTCAGTTGCATAATTTTAGGCGTCTTCAGTACATATATTTCGCATTTATTTATGCAATGTATAAGCACGTATAAGGATGCTCTGCAGAGCTTTAAATTAGCTTCGTTTAATGGTATATAAAAATCGGTTTCAACTGGTTTCTGTCAACTGATAGATGTTCAACGAGCCAATGTTTTGGTCGAAACTAGTCAGGTCGTTGTTCAATGGAGCAAGTTGAAATTAGTCGAAACCGATCCAGCTCGGCAGCAGGATTCGTTTCAACCTGGTACAAATCGGTCAAAGTCAATTGGAAAGAGACAGGTGATCAACTGTCAATCCATATCTACTTGTTTCGACCCGTTTCGACTAGATTTCATTAAACAGACTTATTATTTCCATCAATTTAGTATGGTGACCTGAAAAATCTTGATATTTTATTTATCGTCGTGTCCTGATTTTTGTCAAAAACTCAAAACCACACCACTGATGCGGGTATTCCCAAACAGGGGTGCCAGGTGGTTTTGACAAAAATCAGGACACCGCGATGAAAAAAATCAGGATTTTTCAGGACACCGCTAAATTGATGAAAATGACGTGCGGCTCTGCTCAGATTGCTTAACTTAAGGCGAAATACAGATGCTGAAGAAGCCTCAAGTTATGCAACTTAAGCGAGAAGAATCGAAAAA
The DNA here is from genome assembly GCF_029784155.1 of Uranotaenia lowii. Taxonomy (NCBI): domain Eukaryota; kingdom Metazoa; phylum Arthropoda; class Insecta; order Diptera; family Culicidae; genus Uranotaenia; species Uranotaenia lowii. The sequence goes on from NC_073691.1 coordinate 84,635,331, forward strand.
CACTATTTAAATATTATTTGAACCAAAGACTATCATCGGTTAAACTGGGTAAACTATTTTAAATAGTTCGATTTTCTCACCATTTAACAATAAATTTCGTTATATTTAGATATTTTTCAAAGATCATGACAAATCAGGACATTTTAAAGGTCATTTTTAAAAAATCAGGACAATTCAAGCATTTTTGAAAACTCAGGACGGCCTCTCGAAAATAAAGACAAATCCTGAAAAATCAGGACACCTGACACCCCTGCTCCCGAAACGCACCCCTCGAAGTCGAATGTCAAATTTTACTGCCAGTTTGTTTTCAATACTGTAAGAAAACCCTATAGGAAGTGATTCCTACTTTTTCAAAACTCGTTTCATCCCGTTGATTTTTGCAACGATATTAGAGCATTTTGCAGCATCTTGATAAATGGCAGCAGACAATTTAATTGAGGTAGCAGTCAACTTCATGAACTTGTTAATATCTTGCCCTATTTAGGAGCGCTAATCTGTTAACTGCTTTCCAGTGAAAATTGCATAAGGCTTAACGATTTCTGCCATTTTTAATGAGAAAAGAAAGAAAATATAAACCGGTCTTTATCGACCGATTTGAGACTTGGGTCAAACGATGCTCTACTCATCGTCGTGCAGTGCTGGTAGTTTTGAAGAAGCCGATTTCTTATAGGGACAGTGAAACACATCGCTCACACAAAACCACCAAAACGAAGTTCAGTCAGACGAGTCAGACAGACAGACAGAAAGTTATAAAAGAATGACGATTTGACAACAATCGTTACCGTGAAAATATGAAGAACTGATCTTAATGTTCGTGATAAAATAGTTTGGAAAGCTGCAAATTCTTTTTAAAAGTCATATCAGAGCAGTGAACATCGCTATGCGTAAATAATACAAGGGGGACTGCGCCCCGAGCAGCTGTGGGATTCCAGTTTCCCATACGATCAAAGTTGAAGGTTATAAGGGAGAAGAAAAAAAAAACGTAATTTTAGCTGGCCCGCGCCCAGACGTTTCTATTTTATGGGAAATCGTAGCAGTAATTCTTCAACATTCACTGCACCCGAAGTAGATAACGGGAGCATCGAAAGAAGAGTGAAATTTGCGAATTCATCGTCATCACTGTCACCGTCATCTTCCACATCGGTGGCTCAAAACAGACTTCCGGGAACCAGGAAATCAGCTGGAACTGCCTCCGGACAGGTTCGTATAGAAACTAAGACGGCTCAAATGGGGCATTCATTTGCTTATTTACATAATATATGTAACAGGGGGCACGACGAGAGCGAGTAATCCACACATTACGAATTATTGTAGTCAAAAATAATACTTTGTATCCTTTTTTTTTTAATAAGATGGAGTTCAACTCACATGCTTAGAAAGTTAGGAGATCACAAACAAATGTTTGACATTCGACTTATTTTTGTAATGAGTAAATATTAAAATGAAAAATAAAATAATATATGAGGAATATGATATTAGAATATGTAAAAATTATCCTTCGGCAAAACCATGACTAACAGAGTTAAGGTAATGTCTACTCTATTTGGCATTACTTATATAAAACAGATTACTTATTATTTTTTTAATCAAGAATTTTACTAGGAAGTTTCATTTTACCGAATGTGTCCACTTGATTGTTCTATGTTAGTAGAAGAGGGATCCGTAATAGTTGCGGCGACTCAACTGTAAGTAACATCTCTAATATTGGCAGAGGAAAGAGGAGCGCTTTAACGTCAGGGTTTGGTGGTGGCTTTCTGTAGCTGAGGTTTAAGTACCTAGCTACTCCAGGTTTTCGTCTTCCTGGCTAGCCTTCATCTGGTGTTTGTCGAACCCGATGGGGTGTTGCTCTATTATGTGGACGAAGCGAACATTAATAGGGTACATAACCAGGGGAAAAGTTAGGTAGGTAGGAGGACTAAACGAACAAGTCAGAGAGTTTAGGATATTTGTATATCGGGTACAAATATTCGAGATTTAAGTTTGCTAAGATGTTTCCAATTGGAACTCCAGGTAGTTTACTTCGGGCACTAAGGGTATCCAGCAGCCAAGCACACAACACAACATGATCAATTTCATGATAGCCAACAGTTAGATTATTCGTATGTAGTATGTGATTAAAATATTTTTTATAAATGCCTCTCTCCCATTTTCTACTCATCTCCTATCAGTCTTTGATTTGCAAATCTTTAGTTGTTTAATTCTTACTTAAAAACCTTAACATTCATCTAAACTTAAAGCAAAAATTGAACTTTAAATTATTCTTATTTTTTTTTAATTAAAAAACAGTACTTGTTTGTTTATGTAAGTTAAGAGTAAAAACAGGAACTTAATAATAAAGTTTCTCAATTTCAGCTCCGTAGATCGGTCAGTTTGGATGAAATATTGGGACGATTGAATGAGAGCTTTCAGAAGCTGTCCAGTTCTCTATCCTGTACGGCCCTGAACACCACAGCTAGCAACGGAAGGCGTAGATCAGCTCCAGTTTACAATCGCCCGTGGAGTCGAGTTTCGCGAAAAAGGTAAATATTTTTACATTTGAACGTTTGACCGGTGACTTAGAAGTTGCAACGGGTGATAATGATGATGATTTGTTTACTATGAGCTAGATAAGGATGAAAATAAGTTAAAGCCATGAATGGCGTGATTAAACGTAACTGTATGTTCGATCCAAATGACAGGTGGCAGGAAGGAACGTTGGCAGATGCTCATCAATTGTCCAAGACCTGTTGGCCAGTAACGCATGCTGAAGCACTATTTTTACCGCATTTTACGATTGACATCCATGCCGAACGTCGGTATCTGAGAGTGCGCCACCTTGCGAACGGAGCATTCGGGAGAGTTTATCAGGTCCGATCGGTCGATGGAGGCGAAAAGACTGATGATTTGGCGCTCAAAATTTTAAGTAAATCTCAGGTAAATCATCTTTTTAAAAATGTAGGTACATTTGTATTAGAACATAGCATTTATACGTCACTTTATTTCCAGATTATTGACAACAACGCTGTTCGTCAGCTGAAGGACGAATGCGATATTCAAACCATTTGCGGTCATCATAAATTTTTGGCTGAATGTGTTCGCTACTGGCAAACTAAGAAACAAGTTTATTTGCGTGAGTATTTACTATACTACAAAGTTAAATCATTCGACAACGCTTTTAATTGAATTAATTTATGTTTTAGTTTCCAAATTTTACCCGAATGGAGAGTTATTCCAGCGATTTCAACAGTTTCCATTAGAACTGGTCCAACTATACGTAGCAGAAATCGCTTTGGCCTTAGGTAAGTCAAAATATTCAAACCCCAGCAGGTCTTATTTACATGAACATCAATGATTGAAAAAAAAACTGCGGTACACAGATACCTCGTAAATACGTTAAACTCATCATTCCGTATTGAACTTTTAGATTTCCTGCACCAAGCCGGCATAATATACCGGGATTTAAAACCTGAAAACGTTCTCCTGGACCAGGACTACCACATCCGTCTGATTGACTTTGGCCTCAGCAAGTGGTTGAGCATAGGTTCTCGAACGCGTACGCTCTGTGGAACCTTGCAGTACATGGGTAAACTATCTACATTTATTGAATTGACAAGATTTGATATATCAAGTTGTTACGTGTCAGTCTGACTCAGAGACTTGGGCACCCTACATTACATGTTAGATGGTAAAAAAGCGAAAAGACTTTAAGGGGCAAGCAGATATTGTTTTTCCGAGGTCATTCGACATTCACTGGTTAGCTACGTTCGTGTCGGCAAAATGAATGCACGATCGCTAACGTTTGACCTTACTATGGAGGGGCGACAAGTCGATGAAGCTGTCTCCGGAATATTTCATACGATCCTGTTCCATCGTAGCTTGGGGAAGTTTATGTACAGTGGCGAAGCTATGTACTCGGTGGGAACTATCGGTTACATGGATGTGGATTGCGATTTCATTGATTTCACATACGTGTGCTGTAGTTCACCGACGCTAGACGAAAGAATTAAACAAGAGATTGGAGAATTCAGCAAACAGCTCAGAAGCAATGAAAGTTCTGGAACCGGTCAAATCAGTCTGGAATTTTTCCAGCGGAAGAAAGCGCGATGGGCTTTCATGACCGAAACCATCCCTTGGGAGGTGTGGACTATTCGGTTGGAGCTGATTAATTTGAATAACGAAGACGATCGGCAGATTTGCCGAGAGCGAGTCGGTGATATGTTGTCCGATAAGATAGTGTACATAACGGAGGTCATGAATCGACATGACTACCTGCCAAAGACGCCCAACCAGATGGAACTGGATTCGGTGTTTGATACTTCATTTCCTGATGTACAGCCGTACCTTTTTCAGTTTAAGTTTACGACTGCTGGTCCAAGTACGACCTCGGTAGGCAAGACGGTGAAGAAATTGTTCAAAGGCACCCTTTCTTTGTGACTGTTTTCGGCAGTTGTATTGTTTGCTTTGACAGCCATGGTCTCAAAATATCGGGCAGGTCTTGTCTGTAGAAGACCTCTTAGTAAATCATGTTAACTGTCCGTGAATCGGCAGGAGAATTCTGCAAACATTTGTTTGAAATTTGGTTTTTCATTTGCAAAAATTTTCAAAATTTTACACAATGGGGATACGATAAGTGTACCTGCAAATGCTTCAACTTAATTATAAAGCAACAATCTGGGTTATTGCTTTTAAAGTTCAAATTGCTTTTCTCATTTGTACCAGAAACACCAGGGTAGCTGTAAAAAGAGTGTCAATCATTCTGAAATTATGATAGAAAATAGAATGGAAGAATGCAAACCACGCTTATAAGAGTTTTAATTTCTATTTTATAATCATCCATAGAATAATATAAGAATGCATAAATGTGTTGTTCAAGCCTAGTTTACGCCCAGCATAAAATCTATGAATGGACATAACGATTAATTGGTACGATGTGAAATGTTGATGTTACGATAGATGATTGAATGTGTATTGTATAATATAGAAACGGACCACGTGGCAGGCAACTCGTTCGTTGGGCTTCAATTGCTATCGAGTCGAGAATAAAGTCAAAATGCACTAAAATGTATTGGAAGAAGCTGTAAATTTGCGATGCTTAGTTTTAGTTATCATAGTGAGAAGTTTCACTTCGATGTAGATGTATTTTCTTCGAATTATAATCACAAAAGAAACAAGCTCTCATGGATGCTTGTAAAAAAGGAAAATAAATTAAACGAAAATAGTCAAATGTTGAATGCTAATTCCATTGCAGAGAAGAAGCCTTAAACTCAATACTTTTATTTTAATCCAAAATCCAAACCTCTCGTAATATTTGTTTTCAATTATTGTTTTACAGGTAAGTAGGTAATTTTTTCCTAATTATGTATTCTTTTTCGTTTCTTTCTGTTCTGTTTCGAATTTGTTCGAACGAGTGCAGCACCGGAGATCCTGACCGGAGAACCTTATGGTCACGCCATAGATTGGTGGGCGCTTGGTGTGCTTGCTTGCCGTATGTATACAAGCGAGGTAAGTCTAAATCTATGTATATCTACAAAGGTAAACTACCGAATAGTATTATTTTGAACTACCTTCTCTTCTAACATTTGAACTGACAATGTTTTAAGAAAAAAAAAATCGAATATATATGTAGGGCCCTATTTCATAAGACGAGTCACGAGTCATTTTACTCGAGTGTGCCATTTTGGTATTACAGTAGTCGAGTCGAGGCGAATTTCAGTCGAGTAGCTCGACTGAGTAGAGCTGACTCAGCTGTTTTACTCGACTACCATAATACGACATTTCGCTCGACTCGACAGTGACTGGAGTCGAGTCTAGTTACTCGGCTCGTCTTATGTAATAAGGCCCGCAATAGAAATTTTAACCTTCATTAAGTCCTTCAGTCGACCCGATTTGGAGAGAATAACAACACTGTATCAAGATAAACTATTTTGATTTCAATTTTAGTCTTTTAAAATGAGTTATAATTCAGTACTTCAGGATGTTACAACATCTTAAATCATATATAAAAAAATCAATATGACTTTTGCTCAATTATATCAGTTGTTGATATTCTTATAACAAGATTTTATCTTATCCAGATTGCATAGTTTAATATCTCCTAAACAAATAAGGAGAACTTCAAAAATTATCAGTAATCGTTCGTTGCATCACTTAATCAGTTTTCAACAAAATGTTTTTAAATATCCGCTTCAGAAACAACACTTTGGAAAATTCTTCTGATTACTGAGTGATGTCCTTTTTAGTAAGAACATTTCAAGATTATGAAATGTTTTATAGTTGGATAGAAGGTTTGAAGAAATGAATTATGTTGAAAATGAGCGAGTAGAATTAAGTTCCCTTAACACTAGAAAGACCGCACCAGTCAAAATGACTGGTTGGACACTTTGTTTGTTGAATATCTTTTTAATACTTCGCTTTAGAAATTCGCAAAAATACGACTTTCCATGAATTTTGAATCTCTACAAAACTGTGTATTTTTTATTTCACTAACTCTTTTAATAAGCGAGAAAAATTTCGCCATGTACACTCGGACCGTGGCCAGTCAAAGTGACTGGTAAAATTCACAACCCTATAACTCAAACAAGATAAATTTTTTTCGCTTGCTTTTGGTTTCATTTGCAATCTACATTCAAGACAATGAGCCTCAGTTGATTTATGGTGGGCAGAAGTGTGTCATTCGTTATGAAATTATTGATTTTCGATGCGAAGTCATGAAAATGTGTAGAAAAAGTTCTCGGATTGGCCACTATGTGGCGCTTCAAGCACTTGACTCCCAATTTTTTTGGTCTGTTTTGTTGCTTAACTATAATCGAACTTTCTGTCAAAATTTGGCGAAATTTCATCAAGATTTGTAAAAGTTATGTTAGATTTAATACATGTCTATTCGAGTAATCGAGTAGTTTCAGGTGATAAATATTTTTTATACTAAACTAGAATGAGTAAATTAATTATGAATTGTGTACTCATTTATTCAAATTTGAAGACATCAGCTATGAAACTGAATAATTTAAATGATATTTCAATATGGGTGCACGGAATATTTTTTATATGTTGGTTATCCACCATGGGTGCACGAATTCACCGCAGTTTCTGCCTAAGTATGACATGATCCTAGATTATTTGGTACGACAAATTTCCAATGCAAGTTTACTTACAGGTATTCCGGCACCCGTATATATACCTGGCCAGCTGGCAAATGATTGAACATTCTTATTATACAGCCAGTTATAAGAGGAAACACATCTTACCTGTCGGCAACTAATGGGGTTCAAACCCAAAAGTTTTCTTGCCGATACCGGGAATCGAACCCAGTACACCTGGCATACCTAGACCAGCCTATCTGATAGACTACATCGGCGCTAAGATATTTCAACATAGGTGCACGGAATGGCTGTACATTCGCCGTTGTAAATTATATAGAAATAAATAGTTTTCAATTTGCTTCAGAACACAAAATATTTTTAAGTTAGATATGATAGGTATTTGAAATGCAATATTGGTCAATTGAAAAACTTTTAAGGAAAACAAATAAGCGTGTACATTTAACAACGTTGATTCATTATTTTTATTTTCACTGTTTTCCGTCGCACGACACAACTTGATGCATATAATTCCTGAAAATTCAGTCGGTCCATGGTAACCGTTTTCCAATTTCTTGGATGTTTATCAGATCTTATCAGATAAATATACGATTGCAAAAATCTGTTTTTCAATAAAAAAATATATAAATTTATTATGTCAAGATAAAATTGAAATATTTCTTTTCCTAAGAATGAAAAAGCGGAACTTATTTAAACCATTATGTTCCAACATGAAAGACATGGTTTCGACTTTGGTTTAGTTAAGATTTGTAAAAATGCTTTTTAAAAATTTGCAAAAAGTCCAATATTTGATTAAAACGCGGTGAATCCGTGCACCCATAGAGAAAAACCATGTATATAACACAAATTTTCATTTGAATCTATAAATGTCTTTATTCTTTACCATTAGCATGCAAAAAAAGTTTATTTTGGATGAATGGCGGTGAATCCGTGCATCCATGGTAAATTGTTCACCTTATAGAAAAAATGTGCTTCAAAACCTACAATACCAGGTATAATTTATAGGCAACGTGTTGAAAAATTTCAGAACAATAACAATACTAATAATCAAAATTGAAGTGAAACCGTGCACCCATGGTCAATACCCATAGCCATCTAACATAATTTTATAATTAGATTGATAATGTGTTTTAATTTTTTGAAAATTATTTGAAATATTTATTTTATGACATACACGCATTCGTCAACTATGCCAAAATGAGGTGATTCCGTGCACCCATGGGGAAAAAATATTTCCATTTTATAACAAAAATGTTATCGAATAAATAACATAATAATTTCAAAAGAAAAAAGTTAAAAATATTATGATATAAAAAATTTCCCCTTTACCAGTCATTTTGACTGGTCACGGTCCGAATAGGTATATCCAATTTGCCGGTCCTTCTAGTGTTAAAGTTAGAACGCATCCATCGATAGATTGCATTCTAAATTTGTTATAATCGCGTAAGATACAACTGGGATTTGGTTGCTATCGTTACGGTCGATAGTCTGATCTAATAATGAACTACCAATGGTTCTACTTGCTTAATTTAATCATCTTTCATTTCTTCTAACCTTCTACCCGTCTACAAAAAAAATCATAATCCTTAATTGTTCTTACTAAAAAGGACATCACTTTCACCGATAAACTGATTAAGAGTTAATATGATTTGGTTGTTGAAAATGATAGAAAATTTCGTTACGTAATATTTGTCTGTGATTTGACGAAAGGAAAGAACAAACATCCCCATGCAACCTTATAGAAGCCTTGTGGAGAACATCTCTCAGATTGAAGCGTTTTTTTTGTCAGATTTAATCCTTTTTATCAGATTTAAGCTTTCATCTCCAATGCTCTCAAGGCAAAAAAAAAGCTTAAATCTGATAAAAAAGCTTTAAAACGAAATTCACTAACACTTAGCAAATATATGTTGGTCACCAGATCCAGATCCCGGCAACGATATACAATCCGTGTGGTACACATCTCTCAGATTTAGGCTTGTTTCCTTGGATTTAAACCTTTTTTCTCTGATTTGAGCTTTCATCTCCTATGCTCTCAAGGCAAAAAAAAAGCTTAAATCTTAGGAAAAAAGCTTAAAAAAGAGATTCACGAGCACATATTTAAAAGATGTTGGTCACACGATACATAGATAAAACGTATGACGTTGCCCGGGGTCTGGTCACACGACACCAGATCCCGGTCTCGTGATGACCAGATGTCTCAGGTCTCGTGTCTCATGTCTTAGGTCTAAAAAACCGGGCAGTTTTTTTTTTATGAAATCCTATCATCCGAGCCAGGCCGGACTCGCCTCGAATTTTGCCTTGAATATGCAGGCAAGCCCTTCTAAAACCAGGCAACCTGGAATGCTTAGTTTAAAACATGGGTGGCCAACATTTTCAACTGGAGGGCCAAATTTTTGAAATGAGATATGCTTGCGGGCCAAACAAGTAATTTTTCGTCAATATTCAAGGGAAAAAAAATTCCCATTAAAATTAAAAAAATCTGCATGTGCCTGCCTCAGTACAGATTTATCTTAGTAAGAAATTTTTGTTCCATGTTTTTTTACAAATTCATTGAACCAATTTGAAACCTTCATTATAAATTCCATAAATGTCTATTCGCCACCCATTTAAAAAGTTTTAAGGTTAACTGGTCTGCCTGAAAAAAAAATTCTAGTTATTTTTAAATAAAATAAAAAAACACTACAGTGGAATTTTTCATAATTTTAAATGTTGATTTGCTATTTGTATCGAGAAAGTCATCTGTAAACAGGACGAAGATGCATTTGATCATCTGTAATAATTGCACCTTTTTTATATGAAAAAGTTTGTGAAATTTTTTTTTCATTATTAAATATGTATGTCGTCCTTCTGAAAGATTTATCAAAACCAAAACGCATATGGTTAAAATCTTGACAAATTTTAATCCACTTTAAATTCCAATAAATTTTTAAGAGCACGTTACCAATACTAAGCTATTTGAATTTTCTTTCATTTTCATAATTATACAATATACTGTTGAAGTTTAGTAAAAATTTAACTGAATATTAGATGTTTTTAATACAAAACTATCAGTACGAATAGAAACTTCTAAAATATAATTTTGATCATGATGTAAATGTGGTTCAGAGATTTTTTAAAGTTCGATATGATCTGTTTTACTGAGGCTTTCCAAACTCCCCA
>NC_073691.1:84646065-84648065 GCF_029784155.1 Uranotaenia lowii
ATGGTTTTTTTTCACAAATTCCAAAGTTCTAACTCCTAATAGGCAAGCTTGTAATTCTAACCGTGGGATGGACCACGGTTTAAGTGGGGCGACTTTTGACTTCGCAGTGACTAAGCAACATTGTGCTGAATTTAGTTTGCTTTTAGTTCGGAGGTAAACGGCACATGCGTACGCTGTTTCGCTGGCGTCGACGAAAACATGAAACTCGCAATCATGATAAGTTTCTTCGGTGGCTTCTGGGAAGTAGCATCTAGGTACTCGCACAGTGGATATAAATTCGATCATTTTAATCCATTTAGTCCATTTTTCGTAGATTTCGTCGCTAACTTGATTATCCCAGTCGGTTCCAGCTCTCCACAAATCTTGAATTAAAACCTTGCCGTGTATTATAAATGGGGCCAAGATGCCTAGTGGATCAAAAAGTGTCATAACGCATCGCAGGATCTGGCGTTTAGTTGGTCGTGTTTCATTTTCTAGCATGGTAGTTACCTCTTTGCTCATTTGGGTGGAGAAGCCGAGTTCGTCTTCCGAGGGATTCCACAGCATCCCCAAAACCCTTTCAATTTTAGAATCTTCTGTGAGATCTAGATGCTTTTCGTTGACAAGTGAGTTTTCACCAAGCTGATCGAGTACTTGTGAATAATTGGAGCGCCAGTTGTGAAGATGGAAACCAGCGCTGTTTTGAATTTCGCGCATTTCACGGGCTACTCGTACCGCGTCTGCTTCGGTTCCAAAGCTTGATAAATAGTCGTCAACATAGGTGTCATTAGTAATTGCCTGGGATGCCAGAGGAAATAATTCAGCATGTAGTTCTGCGTTACGATTTTTGATGAATTGTGCGGTGGCTGGGGAGGCTTGTATCAAGTTAAGGCCGAAACATTTCAGCGTCAGGGCCGAAACATTTCAACTCGCCAAGACACGCTAGCGCTATCTGTGGGGCAATAGAAAAAGCTTTGCTATAACAATTTTCAACGATAATTTTCTAGATTCGTCGCAAGTGAAATTAAATTGTCTTTATTGAATTTAAATGTCTTTATTTTCTTTTCATTTATTCGAAAATATTTGTTCAAAAATCTAAAAAAAAACACGTAGCCACTATATCAGCATCGTTCTATAGACTCTGCTGAACAATCTGGTATAGGTGAGACATACTGAATTGTAGGCAGTTTCGAGATACAGGGTGTTCAAATGTTGAACAGAAGATTTCTTATGGGAAAACCAAAAAATTTCTTTTCATTTATTCGAAAATATTTGTTCAAAAATCTAAAAAAAAACACGTAGCCACTATATCAGCATCGTTCTATACACCCAAAATAATTTTCACTTAAAAAATAAGTGACATCTGTAGTAAATTCTCGCCATACGTAATTTCATTTGAATTTTAAGTGATGGGTCAAGTGAATTCACTTAAGTGACCGGTCAAGTGAATCACACTATGATGATCGAGTGAAATTTATCTGAATTTCTAAGTAAGTTTCTAGTTGATTATCTCTTGCGTTTTTAAATAAAAGAACATTTATAGAACACCACTTCGATTTCAAATACTTACATTACGCTTTCGCCAAACATTTATTGATTAGAAAATTCCATCGTTATCCCAAGGCAGATCGGTTACTGCGGATAGTGCGACTTCTAAATCTTCCCTGCTGCAAACCAGAAAATCTGTCTGGTTCAACCCACAAACTGAAACATGATAACACCTTTAAATAACTTTTTCTTACATCACGTTTAACATAAACTACCGCCAAAATCGCCTGGTAAAGAATTGGGAAAATCCAAATCCAGCATAAGCTTTAAACGCTGCTCTTTAGAATTTGCCATTTTGAACTCTGAAAATAAAAACAATTACAACCCGACATTCACTTGAAATTCAAGTGATGGGGAAGTGAATATTTTTTCTCACTTTAAATTCAAGTGACGCCTGAAGTGAATGTGGATGAATTCACTTGAAATTTAAGTGACTGCCAAGTGAAATGTATATGTCGCACTTGAATGGAAGA
>NC_073691.1:84648565-84680459 GCF_029784155.1 Uranotaenia lowii
AACTCTATTCTCAATAGAATCTTTAATTTACCGACTTTTGTTTTTTTTTAAATAAAAAATTTTATATCCCAAATATCCCTCATCTCAATTCTACATTGCATTCTCTGCAAAAGCTTTTCAAATCTTTTTTTTTTTTGCAGCCTTAAATATCTGCGCTTTTCAGGGGCAATTCCGTCTTATTTTCACCGGAAGGCTAAATCAAAACAATCAGCAGCAGCAGCCTTAAATATCTGCGCTTTTCAGTGACAATTCCGTCTTATTTCCACCGGAAGGCCAAATCAAAACAATCAGCAGCAGCAGCCTTAAATATCTGCGCTTTTCAGGGGCAATTCCGTCTTATTTCCACCGGAAGGCCAAATCAAAACAATCAGCAGCAGCAGCCTTAAATATCTGCGCTTTTCAGTGGCAATTCCGTCTTATTTCCACCGGAAGGCCAAATCAAAACAATCAGTAGCAGCAGCCTTAAATATCTGCGCTTTTCAGGGGCAATTCCGTCTTATTTCCACCGGAAGGCCAAATCAAAACAATCAGCAGCAGCAGCCTTAAATGTCTGCGCTTTTCAGGGGCAATTCCGTCTTATTTCCACCGGAAGGCCAAATCAAAACAATCAGCAGCAGCAGCCTTAAATATCTGCGCTTTTCAGTGACAATTCCGTCTTATTTCCACCGGAAGGCCAAATCAAAACAATCAGCAGCAGCAGCCTTAAATATCTGCGCTTTTCAGTGACAATTCCGTCTTATTTTCACCGGAAGGCTAAATCAAAACAATCAGCAGCAGCAGCCTTAAATATCTGCGCTTTTCAGTGGCAATTCCGTCTTATTTCCACCGGAAGGCCAAATCAAAACAATCAGCAGCAGCAGCCTTAAATATCTGCGCTTTTCAGGCGCAATTCCGTCTTATTTCCACCGGAAGGCCAAATCAAAACAATCAGCAGCAGCAGCCTTAAATATCTGCGCTTTTCAGTGGCAATTCCGTCTTATTTCCACCGGAACGCCAAATCAAAACAATCAGCAGCAGCAGCCTTAAATATCTGCGCTTTTCAGGGGCAATTCCGTCTTATTTCCACCGGAAGGCCAAATCAAAACAATCAGCAGCAGCAGCCTTAAATGTCTGCGCTTTTCAGGGGCAATTCCGTCTTATTTCCACCGGAAGGCCAAATCAAAACAATCAGCAGCAGCAGCCTTAAATATCTGCGCTTTTCAGTGACAATTCCGTCTTATTTCCACCGGGAGGCCAGATCAAAACAATCAGCAACAGCAGCCTTAAATATCTGCGCTTTTCAGTGACAATTCCGTCTTATTTCCACCGGAAGGCCAAATCAAAACAATCAGCAGCAGCAGCCTTAAATATCCGCGCTTTTCAGGGGCAATTCCGTCTTATTTCCACCGGAAGGCCAAATCAAAACAATCAGCAGCAGCAGCCTTAAATATCTGCGCTTTTCAGGGGCAATTCCGTCTTATTTCCACCGGAAGGCCAGATCAAAACAATCAGCAGCAGCAGCCTTAAATATCTGCGCTTTTCAGTGGCAATTTCGTCTTATTTCCACCGGAAGGCCAAATCAAAACAATCAGCAGCAGCAGCCTTAAATATCTGCGCTTTTCAGGGGCAATTCCGTCTTATTTCCACCGGAAGGCCAAATCAAAACAATCAGCAGCAGCAGCCTTAAATATCTGCGCTTTTCAGGGGCAATTCCGTCTTATTTCCACCGGAAGGCCAGATCAAAACAATCAGCAGCAGCAGCCTTAAATATCTGCGCTTTTCAGTGGCAATTCCGTCTTATTTCCACCGGAAGGCCAAATCAAAACAATCAGCAGCAGCAGCCTTAAATATCTGCGCTTTTCAGGGGCAATTCCGTCTTATTTCCACCGGAACGCCAAATCAAAACGATCAGCAGCAGCAGCCTTAAATATCTGCGCTATTTGTGCTTATTCTACCAACCACGCCATTGTCGTGATTTTACGAATCTCAATTCAGAGATTCACCTAAACACGTCTGTCGCTCGCAAGAATAGATCAATGACTGACTTTGTTTTGTTTGTTTGTCAAGTGCTGCCAAAATAGCAAATGTTCTCATAGAAATTTATTTTATTTTATTCATCTGCAGTGTTGCCGAATACAACTATTATTTTATTTTATTCCTAATTAAATTTGATTTATTTTCTGTATATTCTTCATCTCATCCCTACAGTTCTATAGACTCTGCTGAACAATCTGGTATAGGTGAGACATTCTGAATTGTGGGCAGTTTCGAGATACAGGGTGTTCAAATGTTAAACAGAAGAATTTTTATGGAAAAACCAAAAATTTTCTTTTCATTTATTCGAAAATATTTGTTCAAAAATCTAAAAAAAAACACGTAGCCACTATATCAGCATCGTTCTATAGACTCTGCTGAACAATCTGGTATAGGTGAGACATTCTGAATTGTGGGCAGTTTCGAGATACAGGGTGTTCAAATGTTGAACAGAAGAATTTTTATGGAAAAACCAAAAATTTTCTTTTCATTTATTCGAAAATATTTGTTCAAAAATCTAAAAAAAAACACGTAGCCCTTATATCAGCATCGTTCTATAGACTCTGCTGAACAATCTGGTATAGGTGAGACATTCTGAATTGTGGGCAGTTTCGAGATACAGGGTGTTCAAATGTTGAACAGAAGAATTTTTATGGAAAAACCAAAAATTTTCTTTTCATTTATTCGAAAATATTTGTTCAAAAATCTAAAAAAAAACACGTAGCCACTATATCAGCATCGTTCTATAGACTCTGTTGAACAATCTGGTATAGGTGAGACATTCTGAATTGTGGGCAGTTTCGAGATACAGGGTGTTCAAATGTTGAACAGAAGATTTCTTATGGAAAAACCAAAAATTTTCTTTTCATTTATTCGAAAATATTTGTTCAAAAATCTAAAAAAAAACACGTAGCCACTATACCAACATCGTTCTATAGACTCTGCTGAACAATCTGGTATAGGTGAGACATTCTGAATTGTAGGCAGTTTCGAGATACAGGGTGTTCAAATGTTGAACAGAAGATTTCTTATGGAAAAACCAAAAATTTTCTTTTCATTTATTCGAAAATATTTGTTCAACAATCTAAAAAAAAACACGTAGCCACTATATCAGCATCGTTCTATAGACTCTGCTAAACAATCTGGTATAGGTGAGACATTCTGAATTGTAGGCAGTTTCGAGATACAGGGTGTTCAAATGTTGAACAGAAGATTTCTTATGGAAAAACCAAAAATTTTCTTTTCATTTATTCGAAAATATTTGTTCAAAAATCTAAAAAAAAACACGTAGCCACTATACCAACATCGTTCTATAGACTCTGCTGAACAATCTGGTATAGGTGAGACATTCTGAATTGTAGGCAGTTTCGAGATACAGGGTGTTCAAATGTTGAACAGAAGAATTTTTATGGAAAAACCAAAAATTTTCTTTTCATTTATTCGAAAATATTTGTTCAATAATCTAAAAAAAACACGTAGCCACTATATCAGCATCGTTCTATAGACTCTACTGAACAATCTGGTATAGGTGAGACATTCTGAATTGTAGGCAGTTTCGAGATACAGGGTGTTCAAATGTTGAACAGAAGATTTCTTATGGAAAAACCAAAAATTTTCTTTTCATTTATTCGAAAATATTTGTTCAAAAATCTAAAAAAAAACACGTAGCCACTATACCAACATCGTTCTATAGACTCTGCTGAACAATCTGGTATAGGTGAGACATTCTGAATTGTAGGCAGTTTCGAGATACAGGGTGTTCAAATGTTGAACAGAAGATTTCTTATGGAAAAACCAAAAAATTTCTTTTCATTTATTCGAAAATATTTGTTCAAAAATCTAAAAAAAAACACGTAGCCACTATATCAGCATCGTTCTATAGACTCTGCTGAACAATCTGGTATAGGTGAGACATTCTGAATTGTAGGCAGTTTCGAGATACAGGGTGTTCAAATGTTGAACAGAAGATTTCTTATGGAAAAACCAAAAATTTTCTTTTCATTTATTCGAAAATATTTGTTCAAAAATCTAAAAAAAAACACGTAGCCACTATACCAACATCGTTCTATAGACTCTGCTGAACAATCTGGTATAGGTGAGACATACTGAATTGTAGGCAGTTTCGAGATACAGGGTGTTCAAATGTTGAACAGAAGATTTCTTATGGAAAAACCAAAAATTTTCTTTTCATTTATTCGAAAATATTTGTTCAAAAATCTAAAAAAAACACGTAGCCACTATATCAGCATCGTTCTATAGACTCTGTTGAACAATCTGGTATAGGTGAGACATTCTGAATTGTAGGCAGTTTCGAGATACAGGGTGTTCAAATGTTGAACAGAAGATTTCTTATGGAAAAACCAAAAATTTTCTTTTCATTTATTCGAAAATATTTGTTCAAAAATCTAAAAAAAAACACGTAGCCACTATACCAACATCGTTCTATAGACTCTGCTGAACAATCTGGTATAGGTGAGACATACTGAATTGTAGGCAGTTTCGAGATACAGGGTGTTCAAATGTTGAACAGAAGATTTCTTATGGAAAAACCAAAAATTTTCTTTTCATTTATTCGAAAATATTTGTTCAAAAATCTAAAAAAAAACACGTAGCCACTATATCAGCATCGTTCTATAGACTCTGCTGAACAATCTGGTATAGGTGAGACATTCTGAATTGTAGGCAGTTTCGAGATACAGGGTGTTCAAATGTTGAACAGAAGATTTCTTATGGAAAAACCAAAAATTTTCTTTTCATTTATTCGAAAATATTTGTTCAAAAATCTAAAAAAAAACACGTAGCCACTATACCAACATCGTTCTATAGACTCTGCTGAACAATCTGGTATAGGTGAGACATTCTGAATTGTGGGCAGTTTCGAGATACAGGGTGTTCAAATGTTGAACAGAAGAATTTTTATGGAAAAACCAAAAATTTTCTTTTCATTTATTCGAAAATATTTGTTCAAAAATCTAAAAAAAAACACGTAGCCACTATATCAGCATCGTTCTATAGACTCTGCTGAACAATCTGGTATAGGTGAGACATTCTGAATTGTGGGCAGTTTCGAGATACAGGGTGTTCAAATGTTAAACAGAAGAATTTTTATGGAAAAACCAAAAATTTTCTTTTCATTTATTCGAAAATATTTGTTCAAAAATCTAAAAAAAAACACGTAGCCACTATATCAGCATCGTTCTATAGACTCTGCTGAACAATCTGGTATAGGTGAGACATTCTGAATTGTGGGCAGTTTCGAGATACAGGGTGTTCAAATGTTGAACAGAAGAATTTTTATGGAAAAACCAAAAATTTTCTTTTCATTTATTCGAAAATATTTGTTCAAAAATCTAAAAAAAACACGTAGCCCTTATATCAGCATCGTTCTATAGACTCTGCTGAACAATCTGGTATAGGTGAGACATTCTGAATTGTGGGCAGTTTCGAGATACAGGGTGTTCAAATGTTGAACAGAAGAATTTTTATGGAAAAACCAAAAATTTTCTTTTCATTTATTCGAAAATATTTGTTCAAAAATCTAAAAAAAAACACGTAGCCACTATATCAACATCGTTCTATAGACTCTGCTGAACAATCTGGTATAGGTGAGACATTCTGAATTGTAGGCAGTTTCGAGATACAGGGTGTTCAAATGTTGAACAGAAGATTTCTTATGGAAAAACCAAAAATTTTCTTTTCATTTATTCGAAAATATTTGTTCAAAAATCTAAAAAAAAACACGTAGCCACTATATCAACATCGTTCTATAGACTCTGCTGAACAATCTGGTATAGGTGAGACATTCTGAATTGTAGGCAGTTTCGAGATACAGGGTGTTCAAATGTTGAACAGAAGATTTCTTATGGAAAAACCAAAAAATTTCTTTTCATTTATTCGAAAATATTTGTTCAAAAATCTAAAAAAAAACACGTAGCCACTATATCAGCATCGTTCTATAGACTCTGCTGAACAATCTGGTATAGGTGAGACATTCTGAATTGTAGGCAGTTTCGAGATACAGGGTGTTCAAATGTTGAACAGAAGATTTCTTATGGAAAAACCAAAAATTTTCTTTTCATTTATTCGAAAATATTTGTTCAAAAATCTAAAAAAAAACACGTAGCCACTATACCAACATCGTTCTATAGACTCTGCTGAACAATCTGGTATAGGTGAGACATTCTGAATTGTAGGCAGTTTCGAGATACAGGGTGTTCAAATGTTGAACAGAAGATTTCTTATGGAAAAACCAAAAATTTTCTTTTCATTTATTCGAAAATATTTGTTCAAAAATCTAAAAAAAACACGTAGCCACTATATCAGCATCGTTCTATAGACTCTGCTGAACAATCTGGTATAGGTGAGACATTCTGAATTGTAGGCAGTTTCGAGATACAGGGTGTTCAAATGTTGAACAGATGATTTCTTATGGAAAAACCAAAAATTTTCTTTTCATTTATTCGAAAATATTTGTTCAAAAATCTAAAAAAAAAACACGTAGCCACTATATCAGCATCGTTCTATAGACTCTGCTGAACAATCTGGTGTAGGTGAGACATCTTGAATTATGCTTAGTTTCGAGAAATCAGCAACTCAAATATTCTATAGAGGATTTATTTGAAAAAAATCTATCGACATTTTTTTTTCATCGAACAAATTTCTTCAAAAATCCAGAGATAAACTCGTAGCCACTATATCAGCATTGTTGTATGAATTATGACGAACAATTTGGTATAGGTGAGACATCTTGAATTATGCTGAGTTTCGAGAAATCAGAAGTTCAATTTTAATAAAGAAGGTTTCTTTGATTAAAGTCTTAAAAAGTTTTTTATAGCTGTTGAAAGAAAGTTCTGGCAACACTTTATACTCTTATATCTATACTAGCTGCCTCTGCCGGCTACTAGTACAAGTATTGGAATATGAAATATTTCATACCATAATTCTGCTATACTGAATTCTGAACAACTTGCATTGGTGTAGTATACACAGAGGCGTTTAATTTAGTCTGCTTTTTCATGTTTTTGCCTTTCTTACCGAACTAAAAGACATACACCGCCTTAGCCGCTTTAGGCTTTACAGACTGAATAAATGAGTTTTTTGAGTTATGCTGCAAATATGAACATTTGAAAACATAAAAAATTACTTTTACTTAAATGAAAATATCGCAGACGGCTTAACAGTAATTTGAATTTTTTTTGCATATTAAAGATCATAAAATTTTCTTTTCAATCATCTGAACTTCATTTTTGGGTATGATCAACAGTGTTGTTGATAATTGAGTCAATAATAATAAAAAACCCCGATTTAATTCACTTGCCTGTGGAATGTAGCCTTTCTTACAGCCTGTAAATTATATTTGGATATACATGACACAAAAAAATAAACAAACGATAGATTTATAAATTCTGAATTATGATAGAAGAATATCGAACGTAATAAATCTTAAATGAATTTGAGAAATTAAGATACAAAATTGTTTAGAGGATAAAAGTATTTTGAAGTAATTAAAATCTTCTAATATATAAAGATGAGTTGGGCTATATATGTTTGTATATATATATGCACCTTATACAAATCCACCCCGCTTAACCGATCAGCTTGAAATTTGGTACAGTGTTGTAAACGGACATGAGAAAGGTTGAGGTAATAGTTTTGAGTCCCTCCCACCTAAGAAAAGGGACCATCCCATACAACTTACGATTTTATTCCCACGAACCAAAAGTTATGGCACCCATTTGTCAACCGATTTTCGTTTCCTTTGGCGGGATTGTTTTCACCATCACCATGGGCCAGGCAAGAAACGACCATTCAAAGTTCACGTGTAGGGTAAAACTGTACAAGACGCACCAGCTAAGCATAATTGCTGTTTACAGCGATATTAATGATTTGAGAACCAAATTGAAAGTTGACGACGATTCAAGGATGAAATTTACGTATTATCGATAAGAAAAAATATGATAAAACCACGATTTTGACTATATTTTTGTAAAAAACTAAAACAGCAAGAAAACAAACCGCGGGGTAAAACGCCAAAACTAGTGGACAGAACGCACCAAATAGGAAGGGTGGTGAGAAATAGAACAATGATTATACGGAATGTAATTATTGAAACAACAAATGTTTAATTACATGCTTATCGTATTTTTGTAAACTACCATTCTTTGACTAAAAATCATTTAGTATTGCTAAACTCATCGAAAATTTCGCTTTTCAAAATACACTTTTTTATATCCTTATAGATAAAACGCCTTCAAGTAGGCAACGAAATTCAATTTTGTTGACTGATATAGTAATATCGCGGCCGATAATTTTTTCGAGTCGAATATTGGTGCACCGTTTTAACTCGAACAGAGACGAAATTTGTTATAATTATGCATTGCTATCGTAATTTGGGAGTCAGCAAATAAAAAGAATGGCATTTTGTTTTGATATTTGGGTTTTCTCAAAAGTTAACAGCACTCCAAATTTGAGCCTAAAACACGTGGTCTTGTGGGCATTCTGCCCCAATTTAAATATGATTGATTTGAGTTAAAATTTGCAGAAAGTTTATAAAATACAACAAAATATTTATAGTCTTCGGAAAGTGCACATGAGTGGAAAAACGATAAGCTATAGTTTCATCAGATTGCGCAGGCTGTTTCACCATAAAACCTTATATGTTACTTATGAAAAATTACAAATTTCTCGCTGATTCCATTAATTCTCCTTTTTCTAAGAACTAAAGTAGTTTTTGTGAACTTTTCATCTATTGAATGATAAAAAAGTTTGTTTGCTACAATAAAAATGAAGAAACATATCATTCGAAGCCGTAGGGTAGTGTATATTTGAGAAATACTGGCATGGGCCATCTTACCCCGCTGGTGCGTCTTGTACAGTTTTCCCCTACTGGAAAGCAAATCAAAGTTTGCTGAGCATAAAAAAATTTAAAGGATACATTTTGGTGGGTGTCTTTTCCTTCTACTGTTCAAAGCACGTGGTACCGGTACGAGGCATTTGATTGCAATAATGAGCCTTTATTTAGGATTAAAAAAATGCATGGGCCAGTTTCAGAATTCAGAATAAAATCCAAAAATTCAGATGCAATCCAGCGCTAGACGATTTACAAATCAAATTTACAAAACCGAGATAATTGAAAAAATGTCAAAATGGTCAATAACAACAAAAACGACATAATTGTTTAAATTTTCTTAAATTAAAAATTGGGCCAAACTTGCATAGTTGATAAAATTGATAAAAAATATAAAAAAAAATGACAACATTCACAAACTTGATAAATTTTACAAACCTGAATTTTGCAAATATGGCAAAAAATGTGCCCTTTTCAAAAATCGACCTTACGTTGCGCGTCATTCGTTGGCATGCCCAGTATCCCATTATTTTCTTCCAATAAGATTCTATGGCCCTTATTCTGCGCCGCGCGTGACGTGATGATTGTCACCTCACCTCGGAGTCACCGTGAGATTTGTCACCTTATTCCCGGAGTCGATCCGAGTAAAGTGACAGAGGTTCATTCTAGGTGAGCGACCGAATGAACACATCTGTCAAAATGGTAGAAATTGTTATGTTTTGATTAGTTTTTGCTCGCGATTCGAATTTTCCGTCCTGATTTTTGAAGTTGTTAGTGAAAATTCCGGTGCGTGAAAGACCACAAACGGGTTATATGGTGACAGCAAGGAACATAGAAGAAAAAACGCGCATTTTTGTGCCCTCAAGAGGAAAAACCTGAATCCGGAACCTGCGGAAACAAACGCACAATTGACGGCTGCTGCTGCTTTAATCAACCAGTTCACAAAAGGCTAATCAAAGTAAATAAAATGATTTTTATTAATAAAGCATTGAACCAAATGAAAGAAGCGAATTCAATTGATTTTTATATGACGGGTTATTTTGCTTTATAACCTCCAAGGAAATTCATTGTTTAAATTTTCTGACTTGTCCCTTATTGATACCGGTAAACCTCA
Source organism: Uranotaenia lowii (assembly GCF_029784155.1). Taxonomy (NCBI): domain Eukaryota; kingdom Metazoa; phylum Arthropoda; class Insecta; order Diptera; family Culicidae; genus Uranotaenia; species Uranotaenia lowii. Next base: position 84,658,540 of record NC_073691.1, read on the forward strand.
CCTGTATCCTTCACTTGAATTCCACATTCCGTCAAAATATTTAATATTTCGAGGAAAAATCCTAATGATAATAGTGAAAGTAAACGGACTAATTACTAATATTTTATTTTCAAAGTGTTCGTGTTTTCACGTTTTTACATTTTGCAAAAAAATTCAATAAATAAAAAAAACTCACATATTTAAAACTATCATTCTTTATCATTCAATTAACTATTTAAAGCCTTTTATTCCCGTGTACATAAATGTTCTGTTAAATTTTTTTTTTCGACACCACCTGAAAAGGTACCGACAATCCTCATCGATCGCCGAATTAGTTTAGCAAATCTAGATTTGTTCGTGATAATTGTTTTTAAAATGGTCATACTTTAATGTTGTTGAACTTTTAGAGCCAAATTATTTCCTGTTTCATAAATTTTTCATTGAATTTCTATCTCGTCGCCACCTGAAAAGGTACCGACAATTGTCACCTAAAATCGTCACCCGAATGCGACGATTCTCACCCACGGTGACTACGAGAATAGGGTAAGAACTCACAAAGTTCATCCGAAGTGACGTTCCTCACCTAAACCGACTGCTGGAATAGAGTGACTTGGGTGACTCTACTATCGTCACGTCACTCGAGGCGCAGAATAAGGGCCTATATTCCCTACCCAGCATGAGAGCAGCAGTGGTATCAATTTTTTCAAAAGGGCGTGCGGCCAAATTTTTTTTTTTTTTTACAAATGGTTTTATTAAGGCATTTTACTTATAAAGTTTTTATGTGCCGGGAGTATTTTTCCTAACTTTGGGTTAGTAAGAGGGGGGGCCGTAATCGTCGCGGCTACTCAACTGTTAATTCAACTTATTATAGGAAAGGAAAGGGGATTAACTGGGGTCACTTCCAAGAACAGTTTCCGTTAGGGTCCGGTGGTGGCTTCCTGTAGCTGTGGTTTCGATAGCTACCTCAGGGTTTTCGACTTCCTGGCCAGCCTTCTTTGTGGTGTTGTAGGACCCGTCGGATGAAAGTTTGTTCTAATAAATAGACGAAACGAGCATTAGATAGAGTACAGACAGAGGGGAAGAGGACTAAACGACCAAGTCAGACAGTTTGAGATATTTGTAGATGGGATACAAATATTCTAAATCTAAGTTTGCCAAGATGTCTCGAATTGGAACACCAGGTAGTTTACATCGGGCCCTAAGGGTATCCAGTAGCCAAGCCCTCGATCGATCAAACCGTTCACACGTCCACACAACATGATCAATGTCGTGGTAGCCATCCCCACAAACACAAACATTGCTTGTAACTAGTTGTATACGAAACAAATGCGCGTCAAGCCGGCAGTGATTTGACATGAGCCGAGAAACCACGCGAATGAAATCGCGACTCATGTTAAAATTCTTAAACCATGCCTTCGTCGGAACCTTAGGGATAATCGTATGGAGCCAACGTCCCTTTGTGCCATTGTCCCAGCTAGACTGCCAAGCGTTAATCGCTAAAGTGCGAGGTATTGAAAAATATTCATTGTAAGTTATTATCCTCTCAAAGATTTCACCTTGTAACGCGCCCACCTTAGCCAATGAGTCCGCATTCTCATTGCCTTGAATAAGACAATGAGACGGGATCCAAGCTAAGGTAATCCTGTACGAATTTTCGATCAAAGCGCCCAATATCCCTGAAATTTCTAGCAAAAAATGGGAAGAGCGCTTCATCAGTTTCATCGATCGAATCGCCTCAACGGAGCTGAGACTATCCGAATAGATGAAATAGTGGTCTACGGGCAGTGTGCGAATGTGTTCCAAGGTGCAGTAAACAGCGGCTAGCTCAGCAGTGTAAACGGAGCAAGGCTCTCGAAGCTTGAACGAAGCTTCAAAGCGCTCATTGTACACTGCGAAACCAGTCGCGCCGTGGATTCTAGAACCATCAGTAAAGAACATTTTTGTAGGGTCAATTTCACGTACTTTTGATGCAAAGATTGAAGGAATGACGTAGGGTCGGACGTGATCTGGTATTCCACGGATGTCAGCGGTCATGGACAGATCGAATCTTATCAAGGAACTGCTACTCGGGTAAAAGTGACTCGTGTCCGAATTTAATAAAGAAGGATTTATTTCTAATTGACTAAAAGTTTTATAATCATTTACATATTTTACTTGCGGATTTATATTCATAAGCCTTTCCAAATTTTCTATCACCAAAGGATTCATAGTTTCACTTCGAATTAGGAAACGTAGCGATAAATCGTAGAACCGATTTTTTAACGGCATAACTCCCGCCAGTACTTCGAGACACATCGTATGTGTCGACTGCATACAACCCATGGCAATACGCAAACAACGATACTGTATTCGTTCTAGTTTAATCAAGTGGGTTTGCGCGGCGGACCCAAAGCAAAAGCTTCCGTATTCTATGACCGACAGTATCGTTGTTTGGTATAACCTGATGAGGTCCTGTGGATGAGCACCCCACCAGGTTCCAGTAATCGTTCGAAGAAAATTGATTCTCTTTTGGCATTTGTGTGTCAAGTACCTAATGTGTGGAGTATATATTGTTGTATGAGAAAGTGAGCACCACTACACTACACATTCACGCAAGAGAGTAGAGCCGAGTTGAGTGGCTCGAGTGTCGCTCGTCAGTTAGGACGCGGCAGGCTAGCGAGCAGGTCTTCCAGGCGGTACAGTGGCGGAATAATCAGATGGGTGATTTCCAATGGTTATTTAAGCTGCACATTTGGCGACCGTTTCAGGACAATTTTTTTTATCCTAATAGATTTTAAACAAATATTGTAGAACTTGTAATGGAAATCACCCATCAAAGAAGTTTTTTTGGAAAAAACCACGTGTTCCTGTTAGAGTGTTGCTGTGGTATTGAGTGCGGCAGTGTTGCGAAATTTACAGTTTTTTTTTCATTACAAGTAATATGATTACTAAATGAAATAAGTGAAGGTGACTTCAAATGGTGATAAAAAAGTTTGAAAACCTGAAGTAATTGCGAGTTGGGAGGACCGCAATAGAATTCAAAAGATTGCGAGTTGGGAGGACCGCAAAAGAAATATGATTGATTGCGTGTTGGGAGGACCGCAACAGAATTCAATAGATTGCGAGTTGGGAGGACCGCAATAATTCTGTTTTGATTGCGTGTTGGGAGGACCGCAAATAGGAAATAAAAGATTGCGTGTTGGGAGGACCGCAAAGAAAAAAAAAAGTTTTATTGTTTGAAGAAACGCAATAAATTAGAATTGTTTGCGTGTCGGGAGGACCGCAAAAAAAAAAACGTAAAAGGATGGCTAGTTCGGAGTACCACGATGTGTTTCCCAGATAGAAGAACTGCATTATATAGTGTGGGAAAAATGCAGTGTTCATTATCTGTTTGCCAATTGAAGGCTATGTTGAAGAGAACTGCATTAAAATTTAGGGAGATTAGGGATGAATCATCCAATAGGATGAAAATCCCAGAAAAAAATGAGAAATTGTTAGTTTGAATTACAAGAAACAGAAGACTGTGAATTGAAATGATTGTTGCTGGGAAGAATTTATGGTAGAAAAAGCGCGTCAAAGAAAAATCTATTTAGAGACACCGAAAAAAAGACAAAAAGATTTCAAAGATCGTTCAATGGCATGATGTTTTGGAAATTTGAATAAACTGGTAAGCTGAAAAAATGTGTAATGGATTTTGGCTACAAAAATAAAGAATTGTTTTATTGTAGTTCTGAATGAAAATGAAATAAAAATGATGCTTCATAGATGAAAGAAATTGGCATGTCTGGCTTAACTAACGGATTCCACGAGCTGTAATAGTATGTGTGTTGATAGTCTCTGGCTATTTTAAAAGCGATTGAGAGTAGGAGGAATAAAGAATGAAATAAAAATGAATCATTCTGGTTCATGAACGGCAAAATAACAACAACACTTAAGCGGAGTAAATACATAAGTTTAAACTGATTCAGCGAATTGCGTGTATGTTGCAGAAAAAGTAATAATATGATGAAATTTGAAAAAAAAAGTAGTTCAACTGTTCATGGAACTAGGGAAAGCACAAATCTCAAAAAATGGCAAGTCTGGTGTAACAGATTGCGCATGAGAACATTTACGTTGTCATACGTTTTAAATTGAATTTCACACCAAATATACAAACCCTTAAAAATGATTTTGTTGGATGATCAGTTTGAAAAAAATGTTGAAAACTATGTAAATAAAAAAAGGGATGTTGAAAAAGTTACATGAACCTTCAGGAAAAAGAATGATATACTGAACTATATTCCATAATAAGGCTGTGTCATGTGTAAAAAAAAAATAAGTTACTTAGGAGGACAGATTAAAATCTGTTGATGTGGTCAATTTGAAAATTTCTCTTTAGCGAAATTAAAACTTAACTTGATTTTGGCAACCGTCTAAAGGCACTTTTCAATTCTCCTCTCGCGATGGTTTCGCAGTGGTTTTGGTGCGTGCAAGTAGAAGTGAGAGGCCATTACTGCTAACGCGCCGCGGCAATAAACATTATGGCCCTTATTCTGCGCCGCGCGTGACGCGATGATTGTCACCTCACCTCGGAGTCACCGTGACTTTTGTCACCTTATTACCGTAGTCGATGTGGGTAAAGTGACAGGAACTCATTCCTAGGTGAGTGACTGAATGAACACATCTGTCAAAATGGTCGAATTTGTTCTGTTTGTTTTGATATAGGTCGCATTTCGGATTTTCCGAATCAAATTTCAAGAAAACAAGAAAAAAATCCGGGTTTGAAAAGGCCGCAATCGGATTGTATGGAAACAGCAAGCTGTTTGAAAAAAAAAAACGCCAAATTGTGTGGTCCAAATGGATATTTTATTATCCAAGGTGGAGTCCGGAAGCTGCTCCGAGTTGCATCGAATGTGAAAGTCAAGTAAGTAAAGTGATTTTCTGTTTGCTGTTAAATTCTGTTTGCTCAGAAATCGAGGGATCACCTTATTTTTTCCAAATAAATGTTTTGTTATCCCAGAAAAACTGCATAAGTAATAAATAAGTAAATCGACTATTCAATCATATTTATTGTACCAATTATAGGGCTGAAGTGAAGATATTGGTCAGATTGAAAACCATAGGCAACTATAGACAAAAAAAAGGACCTGCTGCTTTGCGAGGAACTTTGGGGACTGGTCATCGACTTTTTAATATATTCGCAGAGAATGATGCCTTCATTCCGACGACAGGTTCCCTAGAACAGCTATAGGTAAGTACCTTAATATGCTTACAAAATGCGAATTGATATTAATTCGATTTTGTTTTAAATTTTAGTTGTTCAACCAGTCAAATCACACATGTATCCACCAACTGGAAAAGCGACGAATCTCAATGGAATTGATTTCTAATAACATAAACAGATTCGAATTGGTTACTCCTACAGATCCGAAAAATTTTAGTGGAGTTGATAAGCAAAAAAAACCTTCAATGCATTTCTATTTATTACCTATGAAATGAAATTATGAAGAAAACTATCACTTGTACCATGTTACTATATAATTCTGTTATTGTAGAAAACCCGCTTTGAATCGAAGTTGAATAATGGAGAAATTGAACGATTTCTTTTTGCAATTTATTTAAAGTTTCAACTAAGTTGGCTTGATAGAAAGAGTTGAACATTCACGAAAATTCTTTGGATCATAGAACAGCTTTTCGTGGAATCAATAAAAATGTACTTTTAGAAGAGAAAAATGTATTTCCCAAAATTTAATGAAATAATCTTTTGATATTACACCAGTTGTCTAATATACTTTTTTTTTCACTGAGAGAAGATAGTTTTTTTTTTATTTAAATTTAAGTAAATTAATCTGATTGTGTTCCAAATTATCAAACTTCATTGAAAATAAATACTTACAACCAAATATTCCATTTTGTATCGATTTTCCATTCAATTTTTCTCTCGTCACCACCTGAAGAGGTACCGACAATTGTCACCTAGAATCGTCACCCGAATGCGACGATTCTCACCCACGGTGACTACTAGAATAGTGTAAGAACTCACAAAGTTCATCCGAAGTGACGTTCCTCACCTAAACCGACTACTGGAATAGAGTGACTTGGGTGACTCGACTATCTTCACGTCACGCGCGGCGCAGAATAAGGGCCTATATGTTACGTGGATGTAATCAGCGAGTCACGCTTGTCGTTGTGTGTGTAGGACGAATTTCTCGGAGGAATGAGCGTAAGTGTAGGAATGACACCAGGGAATAGAAAATATGGAAAACTGTCTTTTATCTGAAATTTATTACGAAGCAACGATGTGCTGTGTTCTTGTAAACAGATGGGCAACAGAAGAAATTAGGCGATCACCATACCACATACGAGTCACGAACTCTTGGTCTTTGTTTCGGAGTGGTAGTGAGCAAGGATTTTTATCACTGCTTTCACTAATAAAACGCATGATTCCTATGGTTGTTAGGCGAAGAAAATGATAAGAAAGAAATGATAAGAAAGATTTGATAATTTCCTACTGGTGTTTTACAAATACATTTCAATAGGCTTTAGAAGTCTACACTATGGAAACTAGGCCACTGAAATTTTTGAATGATATAATCCTTCGGATCTCTGATTTATTTCCAATGTTGATGTGTGAGGAGGAGACGGCGCGGCAAAGGAATTGACATGGGAGAGACCCATGCATGGCCTACCAACGCCTGGTAAACGCCCGGAAGGTATGCAACCGAGGGGCCGAAACACTAAGGCAGAACCTTGTTCCGAAGTTCAGCAACCATTGATTGGAGTTACTCGACAACTATTTTTTAACAAGTAGTTTTATTAAGGCATTTAATTCATAAAGTTTTTTTGTGCCGAGTATTCACTTCACTTTTATGTGGTGTTATTAAGCGGGGGGCCGTTATCGTCGCGGCTACTCAACTGTTATTGATTTTTACTTGAGGAAAGGAAAGAGGATTGCGTAGGGTCGCTCTCGAGAACAGATTTCCGTCTTGGGTCGGTGGAGGCTTCCTGTAGCGTGGTTTCGTATACTCGACAACTATGTTTGCAATAAGTTTGTTGATATTATTTTGTGGCACCGACCACTAGCCGGTTTCTAAATATATGACCTCTCATTAAAGAAAGGATTATTGGTAGAATTTGGCAAGTAAATAAAAGGTTTTGTCTAAAGACATTTAAAAAAAGATATATTTTTATTTTTTCGTTGCGTTTTTTTTTCTAATTGGGTTGTCTGTATGAGAACCGACACGTAAATTCTCCGTTTTATTCAGCTGATTTGTTCTTTTCCCGAGAGGAAGGGAGATGTGTGGAGTATATATTGTTGTATGAGAAAGTGAGCACCACTACACTACACATTCACGCAAGAGAGTAGAGCCGAGTTGAGTGGCTCGAGTGTCGCTCGTCAGTTAGGACGCGGCAGGCTAGCGAGCAGGTCTTCCAGGCGGTACAGTGGCGGAATAATCAGATGGGTGATTTCCAATGGTTATTGAAGCTGCACACCTAATATGTTTTCCCCAGAGGCATTTAGAGTCGAACCAGACACCCAAATATTTAAAACTAAGAGATTGAGTAAGAGTTCTACCCATCATAAGGAGCTCTATTTGAGGAGGGGAATGCTTCCTTGAAAAAACTACTAACTCGGTTTTACTAGGCGAAAACTCGATGCCTAGATTCCTGGCCCAATGTGATAAATTATTTAGAGTTTCTTGTAACGGAGGTTTAATTTGGGTGCCTTTTCTACCTGTGATATGAACAACACAGTCATCCGCAAGCTGTCTTAGCGTGCAATTTTGTGCCATACAAGCATCGATTTCTCGGACATAAAAGTTGTATAGCAGGGGGCTTAAACATGAGCCTTGGGGTAGACCCATGGAACTAATTCGTTCAACTTTGGTTTCTCCATGACTAAAATGCATGATTTTTTCAGACAACAGGTTATATAGAAAATTGTTCAATATTGGTGAAAGTCCGCAAGAGTTAAGATTACTAGATAGCACTTCTATGGACACCGAATCGAATGCCCCTTTGATGTCCAGAAATACTGCCCCCATCTGCTCTTTTTGGGCAAACGCCAATTGAATGTCTGATGAAAGTAATGCTAGACAGTCGTTCGTACCCTTGCCTCTACGGAATCCAAATTGTGTACTTGACAACAGATTGTTTGATTCAACCCATTTATCCAGCCGAAAGAGAATCACTTTTTCGAGCAATTTCCGGAGACACGAGATCATTGCAATCGGCCTATACGAGTTGTAATCAGAAACTGGTTTTCCCGGTTTTTGGATGGCGATGACTTTCACTTGTCTCCAGTTATGCGGAACAATGTTCATCTCTAAACATTTATTGAATAAATTCAACAGGCGTTTCTTAGCGGTATCTGGCAGGTTCTTCAACAAGTTGAATTTGATTCTGTCCAGTCCGGGAGCAGAATTGTTACAAGACCAGAGCGCAAGTGAAAGTTCGACCATCGAGAATTGATCCTCCGTTTCGGAACTATTCTCTGTATTCCGATATATTTTCTGTGTTGGTACTGCGTCCGGACAGACCTTTTTCGCGAACTGTGTCAGCCATCGACTCGAGCTTTCCTCACTTTCGTTCGAAGGTGTGTAATTTCGCATGATTCGTGCCGTTTTCCAAAGCGTGTGCAGAGACGTTTCTCGAGATAACCCATCCACGAATCGCCGCCAGTACCCACGTTTCTTGCCCCTGATCAAGTTCTTGAACTTGCGTTCCAAGGCTAAGTAACGTTGGAATTTTTCTGGCAATCCGGTTCTGCGAAACTCAACAAACGCCTTGCACTTTTCTCCTCGTGCACGTGAGCAGTCTCCATCCCACCACGGAGTGGGAGGCCGTTTCTGTATCGTCGAATTGTCATTCCGTCTGACCTGTGCCCCGATTGCACAGTTCACAATTGTCCCGGAAATAAAACTGTACTCTGCCTCCGGAGGCAGTTCTTCCATTGAGTCGATGGCTTCAATGACACCTGATGCATACTTTTTCCAATCTATATTCTTTGTGAGGTCATAAGGAATATTGATCTCTTCGGGTGGACTACGACCACTGGTGATAGAAATATTGATAGGCAAATGATCGCTTCCCTGAGGGTCTTGGATTACCTTCCACGTACAATCCAAGCTCAGAGAGGAAGAAGCTAAAGAAAGGTCTAAAATACTATGCTGTGATTGGGATCCATTAATTCGAGTCACTTCCCCATTGTTTAAGACAGTCATGTTGAAGTCGTCGCACAGCTCATATATCATGTTAGCACGATCATCATCACGTGAGCTACCCCAGTCCACGCCATGGGAGTTGAAGTCTCCCAGAACTAGTCGGGGTTCTGGAAGAAGTGAAATAATATTCGCCAATAGGTTCCCGCTCACGCTTGAATTTGGCGGAATACACCGAGGCTAGGCAAAGGTCTTGGCCTTTAATTCTAGCTTGGCAACTGACGACTTCAATACCTGGAGATGGTTGTAGTGGAATACGATAGAAAGAGTGGCATTTCTTGATCCCCAAAAGAACGCCACCCCCTCTTTGTCCATCTCGATCCAGGCGAATAATATTGTGGCTATGGAAGTTAAAATCTGTGTTTGGAGAGAGCCAAGTTTCGCATAAAGCGAACACATCACAATTCAAATTGTGTACCAATACTTTAAAGGAGTCTAATTTTGGTAAAATACTTCTGCAGTTCCATTGCAATACAGAAACAATTTCTCTTACCTCAGTGGACGAGTTATTCATCAAAAGAAATTGCTTCTGCGATGAGGGTCATAGAGAGAGCTTTCTTTTTCAAGACTTCTCTCACAAGTGGGACAAACATATTAATCATAGTCCTCCATCCTGCTGGTACGCTGAAAAAGTCTAGGATGAACGCAACAATTTCCGAAAATTTCATCTTACCATCAGCCGAAAAGCTGGGCAAACTGTTCGACGATGGATCAGGTGCAGTTTCACTGGGAATTGTTGCATTCCTGTTTACTACTGATGGTCCTGAATTCTGAAGGGAAGTCTGGGGTTTTGACTTACCAGAAAGTGGAGGGAAGTCCTTCGGGGACGGATTAAAACCCGGAGGTCTCTGAATAGGAGGGGTAGAATAACTATTTCCACTTTGAGGATTTTTTGTTTTATTAACTTCGCTGGCCGCTGATCGGGGTTGTGTGTTAGTTGTGCGTTTCCTTTTTGGAGCCTGTGAAACATTTTTTCTAACAAATGGCCCAGCTGATGTTCCTTCACATGGATCCTCCCCTTCGGATTCATACTCGCTTAGAAGGCCAAACTGGTTCTCTGAGACGATTGGCAAAGACTTCATCAGTATGTCTCTATATGATTTTTTAGAGCGAGTTTTCAAAGAAGTCTTGATTTTTTCCCGGCGCGATATGTACTTTGGGCACGCCGAGAGAGCATGAGATTCCTCGCCTGTGCAATACAAACACTTGCTTACTGCTTGTATTTCACACGAAGCTTCCGCATGCTTCTCCCCGCACTTAGAGCAGCGTGCCTGATTGCAACAGTAGGCGGCCGTATGATCCAACTGCTTGCAATTCTGGCAGAACATGACCGAAGGCACATAAAGTCTCACAGGTAGACGAACCTTCCCGATCGCAACGTAATCAGGAAGTGCAGTGCCGGAAAAGGTAACCCGAAAAGAGTTCGACAGGGAAAACGTCCGTTCTTCCCCCTCGCCAGATGCTGACTTTAGTTGACGCGCGTCCAACACCTTGACCATGGGAAGAGCAGGGTCTTTGAATCGGCCAACCCCGGACTTCACCAGATCATCGACGGTCAAACCCTCTTCGGTTACCACTCCGTCGATTTCCACGTCACGAGCGGGAACGTAAACGCGGTATTCGATCGTAAACTTCGGGTCACAAGCGATGGCATTTGCTTCCTTCAGGCTACCAACAACAATGCGCATCTTGTGCGGTCTCATCGGCTGGTAGCTGATTACGGAAGGGTAAGATCTGTCGAGGTCTCGGGCGATAGAAATCACATTAGGTGATTTCCCGTTCATTTTGGACCGGATATAAACTACCCAGGGCCCCGTCGATTCAGGTTGGTAAACCCGACGACGAGGGGGAGGTTTGGGCAGCTCGGTAGTTTTTTCAGCAGGGGAATTTTCTTGAAGGGTAGTGAGTGATGAGGAGTTGCCGAAAACAAAGGGAATAGGGGAAATAGAGCGATTATATGACTGCGGAAGGGTGGAAGGGGTATTTTCCGAGTCGGATAGATACATTGGATGTTCCTCCAAAACTTCCTCGGAAATTACTTCCTCGGAATAATCCTCCCGAAAAGGGGGATCTTTCCCCGTCTCGCCGTCGTCATCCATTAGGCGGAAACGTTCCGACCTGATGGGCTAGAGCAGAGAATCAGACCTATAAATTTGAAAGTAAAAAAATATATATATATATAAAATTTTTTTTATATATATATAAAAAAAAGATAAAAGAAAAGAGTATATAAAAGTAACAAAATCGAGAAAAGAATTGCAAACCAATAAATATAAAAAAAAAACCAAAAAAAACTTTTTTGGAAAAAAACAAAATTTGAATTAAGGTGCACCCTAGTATGGGATCCACCCTATACTGCTTGATGCCAAACACACAACGTGGTCTTTTGTGTTGGCTTCTGCTGGTTGACTGGCTTTTGTCGACCACACGCAACGAAAAGGTTTTTTATTTCAAAGGCCGCAAAAACAAAGGATTTTTTCCTTTGATTTTGGGATAAATAAAAATTTCTTTGTTTCAAATGCATTTTCGTTTGTTTCAAAGAATTTTTCTTTTGAAAAAACTTTGATTCTAAATATTAATGCTTTGATACAAAAACAGTTTCTTTTGATTCAAAGTTACTTTATTTTACCACAGTGTAATTTATTTTAGATTTAAAAGAATTTATTCATTGAACTTTTTCCCATTTATTCCAATTGAAAGAATTATTTTCTGTTGTTTTGAAATTCCTATTAGGAATTTCAAATAATAAAAAGAGATGATTTTAAATCTAAAATTTATTTTTATTCAAAAAAAAATGAAACACTGGGTCACAAACTGGTTTTTTTAATCAAATCATCCGGTTTCAATTTTCGTGGACCTGACCGCAGGATTTGAAGCGGTGTCACGGTTGAAGCATCAGCAGGACTTGGAAAAACCATCCATCGGCCGTGATCCTGTAAAATTGCAAGCACTTACTGAAAATCTTCAATATTCATTCTTTAATTAACATACACTTACCATACTTTATCCTGAATCCTCCTAACTAAGCTAACTCTGATCATTTTCACACGACCAGCCGAACTTTAATCGATTTTAAATTCTTCTTACTCAATGCAAAAACTTCTAAGTTTGAAGTTTTTATTTTAAGAAATTATTCCGTTGCATTGAATACATTTTTCTTTGGTTGAACGAAAATTAACTTTGTTTCCAAATAAATATGCAATTGAACAAATGTCTTTAAAATCAAAGAATTCGTTTAAAATCAAAGTCCAAAATTATTCGTTACAAAAAATTAATACTTTATTTCAAAAATTATTCATTTGAAACAAAACCATAATTTATTGATTCAAAGAACACAGGAGATTGAATCGAAATAATGAATTTTTTGAATCAAAGTCAGTTTTGTTTTGTTTCAAAATCCAAGTTTTCTCTGCGTGCACTTACGATGCGACGAACTTAATGGTGATGATTTTGATGTTATCACTTGTCTATCACGGCACGGTAACCCGAGAAGGAATAATTGTCCGCACGGTATACACACCCGGATGGGGACAACCAAAAAACGATTTCTCACACACTACCGTTATAAAGCTTCACTACTCGCTAAATTTGAAATACTCAGAGCCCGGCTCCATTTTACTCAGAGATCGCCTTTGATATGAAGCAGCCGTCGCTTGATCTAAAACGACTCAGTTTTTCCGAGTAACGGCTACTCAGACGACACGAAAGTTGGCACTCAGCGAATTCGAGTGCTTGAAGGCGACAACTGAGTAAATGTTGATCAGTTAGTTCGAGGCCTTCCATCACTTTTTACGAAGTTCCTGATTTTTTATTCAAACCAATTTCTAATGGTAAATATTAACTAGAATTAACATTTTCTGGAAAATCTGACGTTTTTGATTTAATTACAGGGTGCGAGAATGGAATATGCGAAGAAGGAACACTACTTTCGAAGGTGCACTAGCAGCAGCAATTTAAGCTAAGCCACAATCCGGTTTCGGGGTCCCCAATTTGGTGTTCCGGCGGATACCACTTTATCATCCAGATGAGAAGGCCACTATTTCGGTGTAAAAAAGTGAAGAGGTGCAAGTGTGATTTTAAAAAAAATGTAAATTTGGTGAAAATTCAAAAAATTATTATTATGGAAATATAACCAATAAGCAAAATATATCCACTTTTTATTATAATGATCCACCAATCTAACAATATTCTTATTGATTTAACTGGGTTTTACTATTCCTACGGGGAAAAAGCGGCGGAAATCCGTCCCGAAATCATTCGCGCATTCTGAGTAACCCCGACTCAGTTGTCGCGAAAAGGGCTGTTAGTCAGATCTGAGTAAAGGCCGTTTAGTCAGAACTGAGTAGGTGCGGTTTTGGCGACAACTGAGTAGCCCTCACTCTGAACTGAGTAGCTGAAAGTTAGCGAGTATGATGAGGTGAAAAAAAAACACAACCGCTCACAGCGAGTGATGCAAGACGAATGCGTGCGGCCAAATGCTAACAATCGAAATGTCAGCTGGGTGAAAAAGAACCGTTTGAAGATCTTCATTTTAAACCTAATTACATTCAACGCGATTTTCTCGAAACAGCTTTCGCCCTTTACAAAACTGAATCAACATAGAAATCAAAGTTTTTAGCATACCTATCAGGGGCATTCTTACTGGTATATTAGTAAGAATGCCCCTGAAAGGTATGCTAAATAAACTGACATATAATCGTTTTTCAATTTAACTGGATGATTTCATCATCATTACAATTATTAATCTATTTGTCTAAAATTTGATATCTTTCATTTGATAGTATTTCTTATAAAGTTTAATACCGACAAATTACGATAAAAAAATGAGTAAAATGAAAAAGTAGATAGACAAAATTGACAAAAATAACTAAATTGAGACCAAATTTACAAAGTTGGAAACAATTGACAAACTGGGCTAAATTAATTATGCGACAAAAATGATAAAAAAAATCTATGTTGACAAAATTGCGAAATTGACCAAATTGACAAAATTATCCTAATTTAGACAATTGACAAAATTGATTTAACTGACTCAATTGACTGAATTTACTAAATTTACTACCTAGGCTAAATTGACAAAATAGCCTAGATTGACTTAATTCACAAAATTGACAAAACTATCCAAATGGACAAAATGGACAAAATTTGTAGAATTTATAAAATTCACAAAATTGACATAATAATAGAATTGACAAAATTGAAAAAAAAAATAAAATAGACATAATTGACAAAATTGAAAATATTGACATTTCAAAGTTGTCAAAATGTTGAATACCCGATCAGGAGGGGAAAACAAAATTATAATAAGATGAGATATTTTGAAACTAATTTATTTTCTATCTAAACGAGTTATAATTCAGTACTCGTAGGATGTTAAAATATCTCAAATTATATCAGAAAATCTATACGATCATAGCTAAATTATATCAGTTTTTGATATGCTCCTATCAAGATTATATCTCGTTCAGATAGCATAGTTTGATATTAGGCAGAACAAAACCTATCAGAATTATAACTTATCTAGATATGCATGCTTCGAGAAACTTTTTAGTGGAATGTCAATAACCCACATTATTTGCTGAAACCATGTTCCATTTATGGTTTCCTAAAAATAGGTATCTATTTCAAGAATCTGTTAAGCGAATTTCATTAAAGTACGGTTTGGGCCGTTAACTTCGATGTCCGTGTTTCAGAAAAAGTTGTTCGTATAACAAAATAAGATATAATCATTTTATTTAAGGACAATCCGCAAAAAAAAATTATCATTGAAAATGAGCTCAACCCCATTCAAGTCTGTCAATCAGAATAAGATATAATTCAAATTGGAGAAACTTAAAATCGAAAATTTAGACTACTTAATTATAACTGAATCAGATATAAATATCTTGGTGAGATACATTTGAGTTATTATTTTGATATGGTCTCCTGATCGGGTATCTATAGTTAATTCGATAGATTATTGTAATCTACATTGAAGCATCGTATTTTAGTCTAGCAGTTGAAAATTTATTTAAATTTTTTTCCATTTATTCGCTTCCTTTTCTTGAGAGGTTGAATTATTTGAAACACATGGTTAGGAATCTTTTTTAAAAATTATACTCTTCATTTTTAGACCTCTTCTATTTTATAAATATAAGATCATAATGTCATAGAAACGCGATCATACAAGATATCCCAGAATTCAGATTCAAATTTTTTCAATTAGTTTACAATTATGTTATTATTTATGTGAAAATTATAATTATTTCAACAAACCTTCATCCTTTGAAAAATTTGAAATCCTAATTTCTTAAATTCATTAAGGATTTACTACGTTCGAAATACTTTAATCATTACTCAGAATTTATAAATTTATCATTTATTTATTATTTTGTGTCATGTGTACCCAAATATAATTTTTAGACTGTAAGAAAGGCTACAATCCACTGTTAAGTGTATTAAATCGGGTTTTTTTTTAATCACTGAGATTTCAAAGACTCATAAAATATACAAACCAGTAAAGGAATCAATTTAAATTTTATTTATGTAACAAAAAAACCTTAGGTATCCGAACGAAAAGCACTTTATACTGTTTGTAACATTATAGTAAAACATATTGTTGCATATCTGTAGGCGAGTTTTGCATTGTATTGGCATGTATGGAATTGTAGATTACCATACATGCCAATTCCATAATACCATTAGTAAAGATTGTTCATAAAACAAAGTTAACTCGTGATTATAAAGTGAAGTTGACGGTTTTGAAAATCAAATGAAATACTCAAATAATCAGGTTGAAAGCCGTAAAATAGTTTATATAGCTTAACTTTTTTATGGATAAAGTCTATGTTGCAAAACAATGTATTGCTAACGTTTTGCTTTCAAGACACGAATGCCACAAAGATGGTATAGTGTCAAAATGTAATGTGTAATAAAACCTTTAAAAAAAAGTTTTGCTTTCATTCATAACAGAAAAAGCTTAATCAGTTTCAATAAAGAAGACAAGGAATTTATTAAATTAGACTTTCTTTACAATTTAATATTTGTTTTTCTCTAAATGAGTGTATTGCAATGCACACAGCGGCTGAACATGTAAAATAGATTGATTTTTTCTTAAGAAAATAATGTTCATAATTGTAACTTTTGTTTATAATTTTATAATCTGCGATGTTGGTTGTTGCAACGTTATCCGTCTTCGCATATCGGCCGAAAACTTCAGATATATTATAGCAATTTGAAATCGAAAATAATTATAGTAAAGCTTTTTCTATTGTCCCACAGAGAGCGCTTGCCTATCTAGGTTCGTGTCACAGATGCTTAAAAAGTGTCGACACTGTCTCAGAAATTTTTATAAAGGGACCACCTAATATATAAATTTAAACTTCTGATTTCTCGAAACTCAGCATAATTCAACATGTCTCACATATACCAAATTGTTCGTCATAATTCATACAACAATGCTGATATAGTGGCTACGAGTTTATCTCTGGATTTTTGAAGAAATTTGTTCGATGAAAAAAAAAAATCGATAGATTTTTTCAAAGAAATCATCTATATAATATTTGAACTCCTGATTTCTCGAAACTCAGCATAATTCAAGATGTCTCACATATACCAAATTGTTCTTCATAATTCATATAACAATGCTGATATAGTGGCTACGAGTTTATCTCTGGATTTTTGAAGAAATTTGTTCGATGATAAAAAAATGATTGTTCGAATTTTTCCAAGAAACCCTCAAATTAATATTTGAACTCCTGATTTCTCGAAACTCAGCATAATTCAAGATATCTCACCTATACCAAATTGTTCGTCATAATTCATACAACAATGCTGATATAGTGGCTACGAGTTTATCTCTGGATTTTTGAAGAAATTTGTTCGATGAAAAAAAAAATTGTCGATAGATTTTTTCAAATAAATCCTCTATAGAATATTTGAGTTGCTGATTTCTCGAAACTCAGCATAATTCAAGATGTCTCACCTATACCAAATTGTTCGTCATAATTCATACAACAATGCTGATATAGTGGCTACGAGTTTATCTCTGGATTTTTGAAGAAATTTGTTCGACGAAAAAAAAATTGTCGATAGATTTTTTCAAATAAATTCTCTATAGAATATTTGAACTCCTGATTTCTCGAAACTCAGCATAATTCAAGATGTCTCACCTATACCAAATTGTTCGTCATAATTCATACAACAATGCTGATATAGTGGCTACGAGTTTATCTCTGGATTTTTGAAGAAATTTGTTCGATGAAAAAAAAAATTGTCGATAGATTTTTTCAAATAAATTCTCTATAGAATATTTGAACTCCTGATTTCTCGAAACTCAGCATAATTCAAGATGTCTCACCTATACCAAATTGTTCGTCATAATCCATACAACAATGCTGATATAGTGGCTACGAGTTTATCTCTGGATTTTTGAAGAAATTTGTTCGACGAAAAAAAAAAATTGTCGATAGATTTTTTCAAATAAATCCTCTATAGAATATTTGAGTTGCTGATTTCTCGAAACTCAGCATAATTAAAGATGTCTCACCTATACCAAATTGTTCGTCATAATTCATACAACAATGCTGAGATAGTGGCTACGAGTTTATCTCTGGATTTTTAAAGAAATTTGTTCGATGAAAAAAAAAATTTTCGATAGATTTTTTTCAAATAAATCCTCTATAGAATATTTGAACTCCTGATTTCTCGAAACTCAGCATAATTCAAGATGTCTCACCTATACCAAATTGTTCGTCATAATTCATACAACAATGCTGATATAGTGGCTACGAGTTTATCTCTGGATTTTTGAAGAAATTTGTTCGATGAAAAAAAAAATTTTCGATAGATTTTTTTCAAATAAATCCTCTATAGAATATTTGAACTCCTGATTTCTCGAAACTCAGCATAATTCAAGATGTCTCACCTATACCAAATTGTTCGTCATAATTCATACAACAATGCTGATATAGTGGCTACGAGTTTATCTCTGGATTTTTGAAGAAATTTGTTCGATGAAAGAAAAAAAATTTTCGATAGATTTTTTCAAATAAATCCTCTATAGAATATTTGAACTCCTGATTTCTCGAAACTCAGCATAATTCAAGATGTCTCACCTATACCAAATTGTTCGTCATAATTCATACAACAATGCTGATATAGTGGCTACGAGTTTATCTCTGGATTTTTGAAGAAATTTGTTCGATGAAAAAAAAAATTGTCGATAGATTTTTTCAAATAAATCCTCTATAGAATATTTGAGTTGCTGATTTCTCGAAACTCAGCATAATTCAAGATGTCTCACCTATACCAAATTGTTCGTCATAATTCATACAACAATGCTGATATAGTGGCTACTGTCGTGCTTGATCTAATTTTTTCGGACACTGCTTCAAATTTCACCGGGACAAATTCACAACACATCCTTTCTTCTCCACATTAGTTAACAGAATGCCGCGTATTTTCGATCTCTTTCTATTTTTCACCCTCAACGATTTCGTTCTCTTTCGTTTTTTTCTTGCAGAAACTGACAGCATGAATCGTCTACACGTTAAACTAAGTTTGCTCATTTATTTCATAAAATCAATGCATATACAGTTTCTACTCACTTTTTGTAATAATTTACTTTCTATTACAATATCAATTTAACATACTAATTATCATCACTACAGCTACGAGTTTATCTCTGGATTTTTGAAGAAATTTGTTCGACGAAAAAAAAATTGTCGATAATTTTTTTTTCAAATAAATCCTCTATAGAATATTTGAACTCCTGATTTCTCGAAACTCAGCATAATTCAAGATGTCTCACCTATACCAAATTGTTCGTCATAATTCATACAACAATGCTGATATAGTGGCTACGAGTTTATCTCTGGATTTTTGAAGAAATTTGTTCGATGAAAAAAAAATTTTCGATAGATTTTTTTCAAATAAATCCTCTATAGAATATTTGAACTCCTGATTTCTCGAAACTCAGCATAATTCAAGATGTCTCACCTATACCAAATTGTTCGTCATAATTCATACAACAATGCTGATATAGTGGCTACGAGTTTATCTCTGGATTTTTGAAGAAATTTGTTCGATGAAAGAAAAAAAATTTTCGATAGATTTTTTCAAATAAATCCTCTATAGAATATTTGAACTCCTGATTTATCGAAACTCAGCATAATTCAAGATGTCTCATCTATACCAAATTGTTCGTCATAATTCATACAACAATGCTGATATAGTGGCTACGAGTTTATCTCTGGATTTTTGAAGAAATTTGTTCGATGAAAAAAAAAATTCGATAGATTTTTTCAAAGAAATCATCTATATAATATTTGAACTCCTGATTTCTCGAAACTCAGCATAATTCAAGATGTCTCACATATACCAAATTGTTCTTCATAATTCATAAAACAATGCTGATATAGTGGCTACGAGTTTATCTCTGGATTTTTGAAGAAATTTGTTCGATGATAAAAAAATGATTGTTCGAATTTTTCCAAGAAACCCTCAAATTAATATTTGAACTCCTGATTTCTCGAAACTCAGCATAATTCAAGATGTCTCACCTATACCAAATTGTTCGTCATAATTCATACAACAATGCTGATATAGTGGCTACGAGTTTATCTCTGGATTTTTGAAGAAATTTGTTCGATGAAAAAAAAAATTGTCGATAGATTTTTTCAAATAAATCCTCTATAGAATATTTGCACTCCTGATTTCTCGAAACTCAGCATAATTCAAGATGTCTCACCTATACCAAGTTGTTCGTCATAATTCATACAACAATGCTGATATAGTGGCTACGAGTTTATCTCTGGATTTTTGAAGAAATTTGTTCGATGAAAAAAAAAATTTTCGATAGATTTTTTCAAATAAATCCTCTATAGAATATTTGAACTCCTGATTTCTCGAAACTCAGCATAATTCAAGATGTCTCACCTATACCAAATTGTTCGTCATAATTCATACAACAATGCTGATATAGTGGCTACGAGTTTATCTCTGGATTTTTGAAGAAATTTGTTCGATGAAAAAAAAAATTTTTCGATAGATTTTTTCAAATAAATCCTCTATAGAATATTTGAGTTGCTGATTTCTCGAAACTCAGCATAATTCAAGATGTCTCACCTATACCAAATTGTTCGTCATAATTCATACAACAATGCTGATATAGTGGCTACGAGTTTATCTCTGGATTTTTGAAGAAATTTGTTCGACGAAAAAAAAATTGTCGATAATTTTTTTTCAAATAAATCCTCTATAGAATATTTGAACTCCTGATTTCTCGAAACTCAGCATAATTCAAGATATCTCACCTGTACCAAATTGTTCGTCATAATTCATACAACAATGCTGATATAGTGGCTACGAGTTTATCTCTGGATTTTTGAAGAAATTTGTTCGATGAAAAAAAAAAATGTCGATAGATTTTTTCAAATAAATCCTCTATAGAATATTTGAGTTGCTGATTTCTCGAAACTCAGCATAATTCAAGATGTCTCAACTATACCAAATTGTTCGTCATAATTCATACAACAATGCTGATATAGTGGCTACGAGTTTATCTCTGGATTTTTGAAGAAATTTGTTCGATGAAAAAAAAATTGTCGATAGATTTTTTCAAATAAATCCTCTATAGAATATTTGAACTCCTGATTTCTCGAAACTCAGCATAATTCAAGATGTCTCACCTATACCAAATTGTTCGTCATAATTCATACAACAATGCTGATATAGTGGCTACGAGTTTATCTCTGGATTTTTGAAGAAATTTGTTCGATGAAAAAAAAAATTGTCGATAGATTTTTTCAAATAAATCCTCTATAGAATATTTGAACTCCTGATTTCTCGAAACTCAGCATAATTCAAGATGTCTCACCTATACCAAATTGTCGGTCATAATTCATACAACAATGCTGTCTATAAAACGATGCTGATATGGTCTTTTATCTCTCATGTTTTGATCGAATATTTTCAATAATATAAAATAAAATAAAAATAATTTTTTTTTAATAATTTTTTTTATGATTTTTTTAAACCTTACCACTCACAACTGAACATTGTCAAGTTTGTCTCACAATATTTGCGTGCATAATTCTTGATTTTGTTACAATTAATCTTCATAAAATATATTTTTTATTTGTCTGCGTTTACACGACTTTGCCTAGGGCCAATTATGGCCCAACTTGGCACATAAAATATATTGTGTATGAATTTCTGCCATGATTTTGCTATTCTGGCATCACTTTCTAGTTTCAAAGGAAATATTTCAATATGCTTGAAATGTTTCGGACTTGGCCTTAACTTCACATAAGTGCTGGGGAGCAGGTACTACCAAATGTGGCGACATCAATTAAATATATATCAGGTTTCTCTGACGGTTGCGAACGCCAAAGGAAACGTTGAGAATGTTTGTCTTCTTGGCGGATCAGGACCTGATGGAACATTTCCTTCACATCGGTCGTTATGGCCACCCGGTACTGGCGGAACCCAAACAGCACAGCTGGTAATGTGGCTAACTGGTCCGGCCCTTTCAGTAGCTTACTGTTCAGTGATACCCCGTCAACTTTGGCTG
The DNA here is from genome assembly GCF_029784155.1 of Uranotaenia lowii. Classification (NCBI taxonomy): domain Eukaryota; kingdom Metazoa; phylum Arthropoda; class Insecta; order Diptera; family Culicidae; genus Uranotaenia; species Uranotaenia lowii. The sequence continues at coordinate 84,680,251 of NC_073691.1, forward strand.
CCGCGTCCCATATCACACGAATCTTACCAGGTTTTTTAGGATTTTTGACGGCGCCCAGCGGGAGATACCAAATTCTTCGTGGGTCCGCGGATTCTAATTCTGTCTGGGAAGCCACATGTGCGTACCCCTTTTTTACGTATTCACCTATTTGTCGATGCAGGCTTTCTTTCAATTCTGGGTCTCGTTTCATCCGGCGTTTCAGGCATTCC
>NC_073691.1:84680959-84705959 GCF_029784155.1 Uranotaenia lowii
CACGTATATTTGCACGTATATTTGCGTTGCAAACTCGAAATACCCACCAAATGGTTGTCTGGGCAAAAGGTTTTTAGGAAGATGCTTCAAGTGTAAGGCAGTCGGGCACAAAGCCTTTCAGTGTAAAGAAAAAGATGAAGATACCAGTCCCGCCCAAGGCAGCAGCCAGAAGAAAGTGTTTCAACTGAGACATCCGGAAGAACCGCCGGACGACCCCTCAAGGGGTGCGTTTGCGTTTTGTGTCGATGGGAATCTGAAATCAAATAGGTGTTATTCTGGTTCTGAAGTTATACGATGGATCGTTGATTCGGGCTGTACGGATCATTTGGTGAACGACGATTCAGTGTTTCTCGTGGAAAAGTGTTTAGCTAGACCGCATTCCGTTTCGCTCGCAGAAGAAGGCCAAGCAATCAGGGCAACCAAAATCGGTTTTATAGCTTGTACGAGTTCTGTTGGCAAACAGAGTTGGCCCTGTGAAATTTCTGAAGTTCTCTTTGCTCCCGGGCTACGTCATAATTTATTGTCGGTTAGTCGATTAGAGAAAGCGGGTTTCACAGTAACGTTTCGAAATGGCTGTGTTTACATTTTGTCGAACGAGTGTCTTTTTGCAATCGGAGAAAGAGTAAACGATCTGTATGAAATATCGTTCAGATTGGAAACCCGACAAGCCAATATGGTACAAGCAACCGTGGACAGGAATTTGCTGTGGCATAAACGCCTTGGTCACTTAGGTATGAAAAATGTTAAAGATCTTGTGAAGTTTAATATGGTTAACGGAATTGATTCCTCCATTACAGACTCTGTGCGGCTTTGCGAAGCCTGTGTTATGGGAAAACATTCCCGACCACCGTTCCAATCGCGTGAAGGTAGAGCTGCTCACCCGCTTGAGCGTGTGCATACGGGTATTTGTGGACCGATTTCTCCAAGTACATGGGACGGAAAAAGGTACTTTATAACGTTTATAGATGATTGTACCCATTTCACGGTGGCCTATTTGATTGCTTCTAGGGACGAGGCTATCCAGTGTTTTAAGGATTATAAAGCAATGGTGGAAGCCGGTTTCGGTTCAAAAATTTCGAAATTGCGTTGTGACAATGGGGGTGAGTACACTTCAAAAGATATGAAGAAACTATGTCGGGAAAGCGGAATCGTGTTGGAATACACAATGGCTTACACACCTCAACAAAACGGGTCATCGGAGAGGATGAATAGAACTCTCGTTGAAAAAGCTAGAGCGATGATATATGATAGTGGGCTTCCTAAGGATTTGTGGGGTGAAGCAATAATGTGTGCGGTTTATTTAACCAACCGGAGTCCGACGTCTGCCTTGAAGAAAAACCAGACTCCAGCGGAGCTTTGGTTTGGGGGAAAACCAGATCTTTCTGGATTGCGTATATTTGGTTGCAAAGCCTTTGCTCATGTACCGAAGCACCGAAGAGCAAAGTTTGATGTGAAAAGTGAATCGCGAATTATGGTTGGATACCCGAATAACAAAGACCATGATTAATACCATAACCGAACAGTGATTTTCAATTTAACAATAAACTTCATCGTTATATCTAAATATTTATCAACCACTTTTTATTTTGAATTCACCTTCATTTTCAAAATCACCGTGAAGTATATCGTTTATTAAAAATACTTCATAGTTGTCGTAAATACCAGAAGCACGGTATCACAATAATTTTCTTGTCATTTTTATTGTTACTGTGAATTTTAGGGTAAAATCAAAATCCAAACTAAAAGGAACATGAGTAAAGTCTTGCTTTTTATACCCATTCTCGATTTGTCGTGTAGAGATTTTGTTTTAACTGCGCGCCATTTTGCCAAATAAATCATTTTTTGCAGCCGATTTTCTCTGCCGGCGAGAGAATATAAAAATATCTGGGATGGTGAGTACCTTTTTAATGTAATTATGTTCTTTTTGGAACTGTTTTTTTGTAGGTATGTATATCAGTTTTCTTTTTCTAGGTGCTCCGGCTGCAATTAAGCTATTCATAAGCATCCCCCAACCGCGGAGACGGCAGAGGAAAAAAAGTCGTCGGGAAAGTGCAGTATGAACAGCGGCTTCCGGTCCACCAAGACGTTCACGAATTTATGCATCACTCACAGCAGGTCGGCGCGGTCAAAGCTGCTCTGAAAGCCAATAGAAAAATCATTACCTACACTGGGGACGTCGGTTTGAACGAGCCCTGGGAACTGGCCGATCTAAAAAATGCTACAGCAGGCGCAGACCGATTTCGATCAAGAAGGAAGCTTTCCTAAAACTGCATAGTGCAATGGTATAGTGAAAATTGTGAAAAAGGAAAGTGCTTCAAAACATCAATAAAATGTATTGAAATAGTTTTTTTTTCCTTTTTTGAACAAGTGAGTCGGAATCAAAATTAATCAGTTTGTTAAAGATATTCTTTGTTTTAAGGATTATTATTCTTGATTGATCATGCTTTGTAATAACCTGCCAAGTTTATAAAGAGCACGACTAAACATGAATAATATTCCTTCAAACAAAGAATAACTTTAACAAACTGATTAATGTTGATAGAATTATTTCGAGCAAAACAAAAATTTAAATACCATGGAAATATCGTGCTTTTAACCATTGCTGAAGCGATGAAAATACAATCAAAGACAATGAATTCCACGGTTCCCATTAGAAAAATTGGAAGCTGTAATAACCATGAACTTAATAGTTTTGTGTTTTCAAATGTATGGAGAAAAGTTGATTTTTTCATGGTTAAGTTGCTTAACAACCCCCCTTTTTCATGGTAATTTTTGCCGAAACCATGAATTTTATAGTCGAAAACATTGAATTCCACAGTAAATTCAAGGTTTCAGAACTATGATATTCTTAGTGTCGACCATATAATCCATGGTAGAGTGAAAATGAAATTCATGGTTTTTTCACCATACTTTTCTATTCGGGTACACAATTAACGGTTATCGCCTGTGGGATCCGGTTGATAGAAAAGTGTGCCTGTCGCGTGACGTTATTTTTGATGAAACAGTGTTTCCGTCGTATGTTGGTGAGACAAATGAATCGAACGGCTTACCGCCGTCGGGTTGCAATGTGTATTCCGAACTTGACAATGTGCGCGAGGCATCTGCAGGACCGTCGGAACATCCGACAGAAGATTAGGAGAGCCATGAAGATAGTGATGTATTTCTCGAGTTTGAAAGTGATGATGAACAAAATGTAGTTGAGCCTTCGGTCGTTCTAGTCAATCCGGTGGAACACGAAGTCGTTGATAATGTTGATCCGGGATGTGACCCGTTGCTCGAAGACCGACGCAGTGGAAGACAACGTCGAGCTCCTGTGTGGCTTCAAGATTATGACACGGACTCGAATGCTTTTTTGGTTGATGTCAATGCGAATGAAGTGCCGTCTTCCTACGATGATGTAAGGGGGCGTATAGACGAGGCAGGATGGAGATCTGCAATTCAGGAGGAGATAGCTTCTCTAGAAGGGAATGAAACTTGGGATGTGGTTGACATTCCGAGTGACACCAAGGGTTATTACGTCTAAATGGGTGTTTAAAATGAAACTCGACAAACATGGGAGCATAGAACGCTACAAAGCGCGTTTAGTTGCTCGAGGTTTTGAGCAGAAACAAGGTGTTGACTTTCAAGAAACATACGCTCCAGTGGCAAAATTGGCTACAATCAGATTTCTGTTGGCTATCGGAATTCAAATGAACTACAGTTTCTACCACATGGACGTGGTAATAGCCTTTTTGCACGGGCATCTCGAAGAACCAGTGTATATGAAGCCTCCTGATGGAATTATAGTACCCGAAGGCAAAGTGCTTAAGTTGAAACGTTCACTGTACGGACTAAAACAGTCTCCTAAGTGCTGGAACAACCGGTTTCATGAGTTTGCGGTTAGTGTGGGGTTTGTCCGCTCCGAAGCAGATTATTGTCTGTATGTGAAGAAAGCTGAGGAAGGGACATTATACTTACTGTTATATGTGGATGATCTTTTGATAAGTGGTGATAACGAAGTTATGGTCAGCGATCTGAAATCACGTTTGAGTTCTGAGTTTCGAATGAAAGATCTCGGTGCTTTGGAACATTTCATGGGGATGCAAATCAAGACTGATGCTGATGCTGGCACCGTTCGAGTTAGTCAATCTGCCTTCGCTGAACGCATTTTAGCTCGTTTTGGGATGCAAAGCTGTAAATCTGTTTCTACACCCATGGAATGCGGTACAAAACTTGACAGATCGAAGACACCGGGTGACGTGAGCACAGAGTTTCGACAGCTGATAGGAAGTTTAATGTACTTAATGCTGGGCACCAGACCAGATTTGTGCTATGCCGTAAGTTACTTTAGTCGTTTTCAAGACTGTGCTGAAATTGAACACTGGAACTACCTGAAGAGAGTTATGAAGTACTTGCGAGGCACGTCCACTTTTGAGCTGGTCTATACAAGAAATCCGTGTGCGTCCGATCCCTTGATCGAAGCTACAAAGATAAGGCAACATCTTCTGCGTAGCGGAGGTCAGGGGTGCGCCGCGAACGTGTGTAGGATACCCCAACGTCGGGGGGTATCCGAGTAGTTCCGCTTCCTAAGAGGGAAACTGCGGGGATAAGACTTTACCTTCCTCGTAGCGGATCTCGAGGGAAGAGGGCTAACCACTGTCGGGGGATACCCACGGGTAGAGAGGCTCTCGACGCCGGGCGAGCCTCTCGAGTCGGTGTAGGATGTCGTCACCGTCGGGAAACTGGGGAAACATCCGAGTCGTAGCGTTCCAAGTCCCGAATGTGTGCAGTGACAGGCGCGAGTCTAGGATAAGCTGCTCTCGATTTGGCACACAACGGGCAGGAAAATCCGCGGGCCAAAAATCCTAGGGTTGCCAACCAAGGGGGATAAAGAAGACCGGACAACGGTCGGAGTAGACTGACCCCTTCGGCGGGGGGCTGTCGAGTAGAGTGCGTCCGACCCCACGGTTTGAAGTTACAAAGATAAGACAATACCTTCTGCGTAGCGGATGCCGTGGGTGCGCCGCGTTCGTGTGTAGGATGCTCCACCTTCGGGGAGTATCCGAGTAGAGCGGTTCTCAACGACAGAAGCTGCTAAGACTTGACCTTCTTCGCAGTGGAAATCGTTGGGAAAGGGTTATTCCACGTTCGGGGAATACCCACGGGTAGAGTGGCTCTCGACGCCGGGCGAGCCATTCGAGTCGGTGTAGGATGACGTCTTCGTCGGGAATCATCCGAGTCGTTGCGTTAAGTCCCGCGCGTGTGCCGTGACAGGCGCGAGTCTAGGATAAGCTGCTCTTACTTCGAACCCTGAAGATAAGAGGTCGGGCTTCGAGTCGTTAGAGGAGAGGTCAGGCCTCAAACCTTCAGGCGGAGAGGTTTTGCGTGGTCAACCCCGAGTCTTTATGATAAGAGGTCGGGTCCCGAGTCGTAAGAGGAGGGATCAGGCCCCTTACCAACAAGAGGAGGGGTACAAGTGGTCACCTCGAGTCATTACGAGGAGAGGTCAGATTTCAAGTCGTTAGAGGAGAGATCGGGCCTTGAATCGTGCAGAGGAGAGGTAAACCTCGAGTCGATGCGAGGAGGGGTCGGATCTCAAGTCGTTAGAGGAGAGATCAGGCCTCAAGTTGCGAAGAGGAGAGGTTTGTGTGGGAATCTCGAGTCATTGCGAGGAGATGTCGGTTCTCAAGTCGTTAGAGGAGAGTTCAGGCGTCGAGTCGTAAGGATGAGAGGTTTTGCTGAAAGTGGTCTCGTTAATGAGTATTGCCTTTGAGCGCATTAGCGCGAATAGACCTCCCACTATTGAAGCATAGTGTACTAAACAGTTCGAGGTCTGCGGCCCCACGTGGAGTTTAGGGAGTAGGGGGTATACACGGAGTATATCATGAGTCTTCCCATTGTACCCATGGACCCAGAGTAGCAAACTGGGGGACGCGGTGGCTCGCCGTGCCTTGGAATACAATCCGTAAACCGGGATTTACCACCTGTGGTTACCAACTAAAAAAAAATACAAGAAATCCGAACAGCGCTGCATTGAAAGGATATGTAGACTCCGATTGGGCCAACGATCTCGATGATAGGAGATCAACTAGCGGCTATCTTTTCGAAGTTTATGGCAATGTCGTTTGTTGGGCTACACGGAAGCAGGGGAGTGTGGCGATGTCGACCACTGAGGCTGAATATATGGCAGCTGCAATGGCAGTGTCCGAGAGTATGTGGCTGAAAAAGCTGTTTGCGGATATGTTGATTCCTTTGACGGAACCCATCAAGATTCTTGAAGATAACCAGGGTTGTCTTTTTATTGCTAAAAATCCTGAAACAAAACGTTCCAAACATGTAGAAGTAAAATACCATGTAGTTAGGGAAAAGGTTTGGAACAAAGAAGTAGAGCTAGTGTATGTTCCGACACAAGAACAAAAAGCAGACATTCTAACTAAACCTTTGTCGAGAGGACCTTTTGAGAAGTATTGTAAAGGGATGGGATTAGAAAGAGGAGGAGTGTAGAAGTTATACTTTCAATCCGCATTAGTCAGCCTTTTGTCTATGCAAGTTTGTTCTCAAGTAGGTTAACCGTTTGTCTGTGACAACTGTCAAAACTTTTCTCTATCCAAAACCACATGTTAAAACTTCCCAAGTAACCATTAAGCCGTAAGAAATGGCTCTATTTTGGCACTATAGTCGTATACAGAACATACACACTAAGATTGCATTTATCCCGCTCGGGACCATGATTCTCCGTATCACAGGAACACTGCTCAATTTAAACGAAGTTCGAATGAGAACTCACCCGAATCGCGGGACGTCTCATCTCTTCTGAAATCCGAGACAAATTTGCTACGAGAGCACAGGAACTCTGACCAACCCCGTGAACTCAGGACAGTGTTCTCCTGAATCGCTGTAGACACATTTCTTGTCAAATTTCCCATCTCTTTCTATCTTGTTTAAAAAACAATCGGATTTCTGTTTCTTTCTCACCAGTGCACAAAATAAAAACCCGCCAAAGGGTTCAGTTTGCCATTTTTCCTTGCGGTATCTGTTCGTTGCTGTTAATCAGAAATAGTGGACTCAAAGTGAAAATTTTCGTTGACTGCATGCCCGCATAATCAAATATGATACGCTGAATCTTAAGTATTATTTAGTTCTGATTACCTTGATAGTAACGTTTCACATTGTGTTTTGGCTAAATGTGCCTTCGCTAATATGGATAAAATATCATTTCGGAAAGATACGGTTAATACTTCCTTAAGGAAATTGATTATTTTTGCAACACGTCGAAATGATAAAAAAATATTCGGAAAAGATAAGATTAATCATTTTGGAAATTAAAAGATTTTTTTTGCAACGCGCATCGTATTTTCTACTGTCACGTCAACAAACATGACCACATTTTCACCAATTTTTTTTTCGTGTTCCGGTATTGTGGGAGGTAGCGTACGGAATCTCCGAAGACTACGCGGAAGCCGCCGGGGATGATGACTGGTGCAAGTGATGAAGGTAAAGTAAAAATCTATTTTTTAGAGGAAAATATATTAGTTAAATCCATTCTCTCCCACCGATAGAATTCAGCAGAGAAGGAATACCGGAAGCTGTGGCAAGCTTTGACGATGGAACCACGGCTGCAAGACAAAACCGGCAGAGGCGGAAGACGGTCGCGGACTCATAGGCGGAAAAAGTTACAATGTGGATAATCCAACAGCACCTCAAATCAGTTTTCCGGTTTTATCTACCTCTCCGCCACCGTATAAACATGAGGAGCAGTAGCACACGCGATCATTACATATAAAAGAATTTTAATTGAAAAAGGTGAATATTGAAAAGTATAGTAGGTGTAAAAAAATATGAAAAATAAAAGTTTATAAAGCTAATTTTGGATATTAATTTTTATCTTTTTATCAATACAACACGATATGCTGTATCGTCCTTTTTCTTATGAGACGATCATTCACTAAAGATTCCACGTATGATCCAACTCGCTTCAGAACGAGTAGAAAAAAGCAAAAAAAATGAATGGTTACTCTACTTAACGACCCGTTCGCTGTATCGTAAAGTGCGTCCAAACGATTCCATTTCATGGAAAAAAGACTACCTTAATCGTACATTAATAATCCAAAACTATAAAGCTAATCTTTCGTGTGTCTCAGGAAGAAGATAATGGCAATCGTTATTTTATAATACTGATTCATGCGGGTGGTTGGGTCGGCATATTCGGGTGCAAGATTTTTCAACGCGTTTGCTGGCATGGACCGGATAAGGATAAGGTTCTCACGGCGCATCGGTAAGTTTCGATGTCAGGCGGCGTTTTACTTAAAGTAATAGAAATCTTTTCTATTTGTTTTTCAGATTCCCGAATAGCCAAGATCGTGGTATTAATATAACAAAACAATGATTTTCATTTTTACAACAAACTTCATCGTAATTTCTAAATATTTTTCTACCGATTATAATTGTGAGATTACCATAATTTTAAAAGTCACCGTGAAGTATATAGTTCCTTCAAAATATTTCATTGTTGATATTTCTGTCAGAAGCATGGTATCACAGTACTTTTCTTGTGATTTTTATTGTTACAGTGAACTTTACGGTAAAATCAAAATCCAAACCATACGAATATTGGTAAATCTTAGCTTTTTTGCACATTTTTATTTTTTCGTGTAGTGAAAAATTATTCGCGCTCATAACAAAACAAACCTATTATTCCTTCGAAATTCCGGAATTCCATAGGCTTTATCGATGGTGATCATGGTTACGAAATCAAGCTGGCGGATTTGGATAGGAATACAATGCCTTCCACTCCGGTGATAATGGTGAGTACTTTTTTTTTTATTGTTTTCATTGATTTGTAGGGCAACTGACCTGATAGAAATTTCTTCCATTCTAGCAGCTGACGAAAACCGTTAAGTTCCCCAGCTCCAGTTTCAGCTGAGACCCGCAGGCAATGGCTGACGTTTAAAGCATCCCATATCGCACGGATTAGTGGCCACGATCCGCCCTTATAATAAAGATGAGCTGGAATCTAGCCGTGTCCCAGGGAATGTTGGAAAACAAAGCTCTAGAACCACCGGTGTTTTGTGCGAATGGTATGATAGTTTTTTAAATGTTTTTGTGACTAGTTTTATTTAACAATTCCATAAGCTTAAATAAAAACAAACGCATGCTAATTAAACTGTATTTTTTTAAATAGAAAATATAAATTTAAAAGAAAAAAACAGCTGAAAACAATAATTCAAACCATAATATTTCACGGTCCTGAAATTATGATGAACTATGAAATAACATTGATTTACATGATCGTTCAACGATTGAAATTCAATGGAAAACAATGAATTCTACAGTTTTGTTGAAAAAAGTGGAAGCTGTAAAAACCATTAACATTATTGTTTTGAGTTTCAACATGTATGGGAAAAAGTGGATTTTTTCATTGTTAAGTTGCTTAACAACCCCCTTTTTTCATGGTAAATTTTGCCAAAACCATAAATTTCACTGTCGAAAACCATGAATTTGACAGTGCATTCAAGGTTTTATGAACCATGGTTCGCATAGTCTCAACCATAAATTTTATGGTTGCGTGAAAATGAAATTCATGGTCATTTCACAATGTTTTTCTATTCGGGTTGACAGTCTTGTCTGTATTATAGTGAAAATACCACCTTACAAAATAGGACAAATGAAAAAAAAAATGGTAAAATGTGAGAAATAAATTTAAAACAATCATTGTGTTTTTTTTTGTTTTTATGGGGAAAATGAAAAATTTAGAACCAGGGGAAAACGAAAGCTAATTTCACTACAAACCACAGGATGAACACGTTTCGAGCCCGTAGGAACATTTCAAATCTCCTGCAAATTACAGGAGAAAACCGTTTCGATCCTACAGGCGAGTTTGACAGTTGTTTTCCTGAGCGGTTTTTCTGTCCTGAAGTCGTCCTGTAATTTCAGCTGTTGAAAATACAGGACGAAATCGTTCCGATCACAGGAGAAAAGATTAAGTGTGTACATCACAGTGCCTGTCGGCCTTGTATTCTGATTAAGGGCTGTTCAAAAGCCACTTTTGGCCTGTAAATCGGCCGTTGTACTGCTTGTCCCCAAGGAATATTGAAAGAAGGTAGTGCCGAGAGCCATATTGGATTTTTTTCGTGACGTCACTGTTGCCAAGCTTTCGAAGGTTTATACTGGTAGAACTCAAATTTCAAAGTTAAACACATTAAAGAACTAAATTAGAATCCAATTTGATTCGGATTATGTTGTAAGGCCACTAGTTGATTGTGCTATGAGGTTTCTTTGTGTTTAATAGACTGCAGTGAGTATTATTCTTGAATTTGTTATTGAATGCCCAGTCATGCTCTATGTGAAACGAGCAAAAATAATAATTTTCCCCTTTCAAAAGGTCTGATTGGTAGTTTAAGGCAGTGCACCTCATTGTCATGATTTGAATCTAACATGGTGTACCATATGAATTTCTAATTTAGAAAAATTAACACCAATAAAACCATTGTAACTTTGGTTTACTAAATTCCATACAAGATTGTGGTTGGATTCGAAAAATACTATTTTTGGTTATTTTATTTTATCAACGATTCAAACCTAACTGATTTCAACATTTATAAGCAAAATTATCAAGTTTTGTCAATTTGAGTTAGGATGCCTCAGCAACTTCAATCGTCTGAATTAAAGCAAAACAACTACTACATTCAACTTTTTTAGTACCTCCCGAATAGAAAAACATTGTGAAATGACCATGAATTTCATTTTCACGCAACCATAAAATTTATGGTTGAGACTATGCGAACCATGGTTCATAAAACCTTGAATGCACTGTCAAATTCATGGTTTTCGACAGTGAAATTTATGGTTTTGGCAAAATTTACCATGAAAAAAGGGGGTTGTTAAGCAACTTAACAATGAAAAAATCCACTTTTTCCCATACATGTTGAAACTCAAAACAATAATGTTAATGGTTTTTACAGCTTCCACTTTTTTCAACAAAACTGTAGAATTCATTGTTTTCCATTGAATTTCAATCGTTGAACGATCATGTAAATCAATGTTATTTCATAGTTCATCATAATTTCAGGACCGTGAAATATTATGGTTTGAATTATTGTTTTCAGCTGTTTTTTTCTTTTAAATTTATATTTTTTATTTAAAAAAATACAGTTTAATTAGCATGCGTTTGTTTTTATTTAAGCTTATGGAATTGTTAAATAAAACTAGTCACAAAAACATTTAAAAAACTATCATACCATTCGCACAAAACACCGGTGGTTCTAGAGCCTTGTTTTCCAACATTCCCTGGGACACGGCTAGATTCCTGCTCATCTTTATTATAAGGGCGGATCGTGGCCACTAATCCGTGCGATATGGGATGCTTTAAACGTCAGCCATTGCCTGCGGGTCTCAGCTGAAACTGGAGCTGGGGAACTTAACGGTTTTCGTCAGCTGCTAGAATGGAAGAAATTTCTATCAGGTCAGTTGCCCTACAAATCAATGAAAACAATAAAAAAAAAGTACTCACCATTATCACCGGAGTGGAAGGCATTGTATTCCTATCCAAATCCGCCAGCTTGATTTCGTAACCATGATCACGATCGATAAAGCCTATGGAATTCCGGAATTTCGAAGGAATAATAGGTTTGTTTTGTTATGAGCGCGAATAATTTTTCACTACACGAAAAAATAAAAATGTGCAAAAAAGCTAAGATTTACCAATATTCGTATGGTTTGGATTTTGATTTTACCGTAAAGTTCACTGTAACAATAAAAATCACAAGAAAAGTACTGTGATACCATGCTTCTGACAGAAATGTCAACAATGAAATATTTTGAAGGAACTATATACTTCACGGTGACTTTTAAAATTATGGTAATCTCACAATTATAATCGGTAGAAAAATATTTAGAAATTACGATGAAGTTTGTTGTAAAAATGAAAATCATTGTTTTGTTATATTAATACCACGATCTTGGCTATTCGGGCTGTCTTGAAGAACAATAATATTTCTAGAATTGTGTGCCTTCAAAGTTGAAAAAATCCTCAAATTTTTTTAATTGCTAACAAAAAAGGAAAAATTTTCAGATAAATTTAAGGATTATTGGCAACAGTGACGTCACAGGCGGTACTAATACTAAAGCAAGGCTGCCTCGGCACTACCTCCTTTAAATATTCCATGGCTTGTCCCCACTTTTTAACAACGCCTTTTGCAAAATGTCAAAAATGACAGGGAGTGAAAAAGAAAACAAAAACGGAGAAAAAAAAATTTATATCAATTTTTTTGTCCTTCTCTCCCAGGGGAACTTTTTTTCCTACCAACCTCTTCTAACTCATCATAGTCGAGTAGAAAGTGGACTCGAACTCGGAACTTCTTCAACCTTCTACGACTAATTATGTATATTCTAGAGACTCTGCTTCATGAACAATTACGTACTCACAGCAAATACAGTAAAAAATTGTGTTCTTAAATGAAATATGCAGGATTTTCGGAACCGAAGGCAAATTTAGAAAAAATAAAACTCTGGAATGAACAATTTATTATATTTGTTCGACGATGTGTCGGGCAAAATAACTTGACAATACATTTTATCCATCAGTTAAAAACTTTTATGGCTATTCTTATTCTGAACACCTTAAACGCTCGGTCCCTGTTGGTCGGAACGGTGTACATGATTCCCTGGTTTTCACTTATGCTAACGTTTCGATGATTGCCATACCGGGTCGTCGACGAAACTGCCGACAATCTACAGGAAAAGTTAGCTCCTTCACCTTCCATCCGATATCTCAAAGCATTGGATGTTTTGGACGAATTCCGGAAAATGGATTCTTTTGAGAATCTCTGCTGGCACTTTTAGGGCATCGATGGCACCCAGTTTCTGCGAGTCATCTGTGGTTCTGGCTGGTTAAACCTTTCCTGCGTGTCAATTCGCGATTTCGAAGCTAATTTTTGACAGCTCGTGTGTGTGCAAGAAAATGTAAACAAACGGGTGGAAATACTAGCTTCTAATAAATCATTATTTTCTTTGATTTGGTTAGGATTTTCAGAAAATGACGGATACAGATTTGGAGTAAAAGGTTCAGAGATTATTGTGAGCTACAGGAGAAAATGTGTATGTACCGTGAAGCATCGCAAATCGACATAAAAAAGGTCAATTTTTTACTACTCCAAAAACTATTCTCAGTATTTCACATATTTTTGAATGAAAACTCGAGCCAACGTGGTACGAGGTGAACGTAATTGCGCCTCTCGCTATTACTTCTCTCAGCCATTCAATTGATGTGGGACAAAGGGTCTAGAACGCACCTTTGAAGCTTTCCATAAAATATGCTCTTGGCTCATTTTCAACATCTTTCAATTTTCTTCTATTAAGCATCTGCTTTGTCTATCCGTCATTTAATTTCAATCTTTAATTCTTCTATCAAGAATTTTCGTAGTATCAAGTTCACCGCAATGCCATTAAACTTTCATAAAATAATAATCAACGGTGACTATTCGTTAAAAAGAAAAAAATTAAAAGTTAAGAAAATGGACGAAAAGATTGATTCACATAGGGGCCATTCAGATACCACATGGACAGAAAAATGAGATTTTTGACCCCCTCCTCCCCCTCCGTGGACATTTGGCAAACCCCTGCCTCCCTCCCCGTATATCCACGTGGACAGATTTGAAATTGTTTTTTTTAATCTAATTTGTTATAATTATAATTATTATTAATTTCAAAATTATCATATTTATAACTTGCTTTCAAGTGGCTACTAGTTGCTTAAACTTAAACTGGAAAGCTTTGCAATTTTAAGATTTTGAATAACACATCTTAATATTTATTCACCTTAAGAAAATGTTTTGAAAGTAAGTATGTCCACGTGGACACTACCCAAACCCCTACCCCCCTCTCCGTGGACATTTTCATACCCCCTCCTCCCCCCTAAGTTGTCCAGGTGGTATCTGAACGGCCCCATGTTAGTTTTCTCTGACCGACTGACTTTTTTAAAATGGAATTATCAGATAGAATTGACTCTCCTATCAGACTAATTTATTTAAATTTACTTTAAAACAAACTCCAATTTTTCAAATGAGTGTTTTTTTTTTCAAAATCATTTGGATTTATGAAAACTTAACTCGAACAATGTAAAGTTGTCTATAATTTATCGTTCACCCAGAATGTTGCTCACGCTACATCGTACTACCCCAGATGGCAGCAGCGCAGTTTCGAAAGAGCGGATTGTGATCCGGAGAGGAAGAATAAAAAACAATTCGATCACGAAAATTCGATTTGTTTACATTTAGTTGAGTTCACTTTCTTTTTCTCACTATTTTATGTTTTCTTTTGTTCTTTTTCTTAAAAATGACAAATTGAAAGCCGCAAATCAGCATTGACGTTTATCACTTAAAGCTTCAGCTTCACAGGGCTTGAAAGCCCTAAAGCTAAATCATATACGGCCAAAATTGACAGCTTCATAGCCACAGTGCTCATTAGCATTTAAAAAAATACTCAACGGCTTGTAGGCACTCAAGTGCTGTTATTTAGTCATTATTTGACTTATAACAGTGCTTAATGGTTTGTTGGGTTGTAACCGCTTTTATTTTTCGCTCTTAAATAAATAAGTTTTTCCTTTGTAAAAACCCGAGTTTTGTCTGCATAACCGAAAAACTCTGTAATACGCAGCGAGAAAAAAATCTTAATTAAAACAAAAAAAAACATTTTTTTTAAATTGACTTATTTTGAGGTGTTAAATATTAATTTAACCAGTTCTTAATTGTTTATAGGTAAAAATTCATTAAACATGTTTGCACTGATGAACTGATGTACAAGCTAAGCCTCGAAAAGTGTGTAAAGTCCCGACCGTTTTGAATCAATTTTATGTTTTTTGGTTGGGTTGATGACCAGCTCAAATTCTCAAATCACATAAACCGAGTGCGTAAAACTGCCAATCGAAAACTTAACATCCTCAAGAAACTATGCGGACGCAGCTTTTCAGGATCGCGGGCAACTTTGTTCCTCTTCGTCCATGGTTGGCTGTTGCCTACAATGTTACATGGTATCGGAATTTTCGGCCGTGGATATGATTATGCAATAAGAAAACTAGCACCTGCCTACAACCATGCGATACGAATGATCAGCGGGGCATTCAAAAGCTCTCCTATACCTTCCCTCATGTCGGAAAGCGGCCAAGTTCCCTTTGAGTACATCCTTCTGAAAAGCCTATCCGCAAAAACAGTACGATGGTTGTCATTTGCGCGAGACCCTGCAGTCCCATTGATTGCACGCACTGAAATGCTACTTAATGAAATCCAAGCCACAATTCCTCATATATCTCCTCGTAACGAACCAAGACTGCTGAAATGGAATAGAAAAATGCCCAGCGTTGACCTCAGTCTACTATCAAAAGTAAAAGCAGGCGAAAATCCTTCCAAAGTGTTACCCCTTTTTCGCCACCTCTCAAGGGAAAAATATGGAAACGTCCCCAAGTACTATACGGACGGTTCAAAAACATCCGACCAACGGGTAGGTTGTGGTATCCACAGCGAAAATCTGAACGTATCATTATCCCTCCCCACTACCTGTTCGGTCTTCAGTTCAGAGGCATATGCTTTGTTATCAACCGCCCTCAACTACTGCCCTCCATCTGGCTCGGTTGTATTCTCGGACTCTGCCAGCGTTTTGAAAGCTTCATTTGGCGGAAACGTCAAACATCCCTGGATAGCCGAGCTATCAGAAGTAGCTGTCCGAAAAAACATCACTCTGTGTTGGGTCCCCGGGCACTCTAACATCCCGGGCAACGAAATAGCTGATCAGCTCGCAAACGTCGGAACCCAAATGGATCCTCCCAACCAAGCAGTACCGTCTCCAGATGCAATCAAATGGCTAAAACAGAAAATCAAATTATCTTGGTCCCATGAGTGGAACCACATACACGACAATAAACTCAGAGAGGTCAAAAATTCTACTGATACATGGAATGATCGGAAAACCGTCAGCGAGAGACGCATTTTAACCCGTCTTCGAATAGGTCATACCCGACTTACCCACGAGTACCTGATGGAAAAGGAAGATCCCCCTGTCTGTATTGCCTGTAAAATCCCGCTTAGCGTCAAACATATTATCCTGAACTGTCCGCAGTACCATCAAGCCCGAGTTGAAAGTGAACCTTCGACAGGTTCTTTCCAACTGTCCCACCGAAGAAAAGAAGATTTTGACCTTTCTCCAAAAAAGCAAATTAATAAGTCGCATTTAGACGAAAACAAAACAAAACCCAAAACAGAACAAAACACAACACAGAAACGGAGGAATGAGGATGAATCCGCGATGCCAGGTAAATGTTTGACGTTTTGTAGTTAGGAAAAAAGGTAAACAAAAGGGTGTAAATTTTCGATGAATTTAAAACTCATTTTACTACGGCTTTTTACTTCAGAGATCTCTTAAAAAGTAAGTAGAATAAACTTTTAGGTCTTCTTCTAGTGTTTAAAATATTTTATGAAAAAATATTGATAGCTACTAAGCGATAAATTGAGTTTCAAAAACTGGTGTTTTTCTGGCTATTGAAAACACACCTAAGTATTTTTAAAGTTTTTGAATGAAAAAGTGATATTTTTACAAAAACATTCATTCAAAAAAAATATTGGATATATTTGTAACCTAAATTTACGAAAGTTCTGTTTTGGAAAGCATTCTAAGAAGGAAAAAATCTATTTGAAAAACTAGAATTTTATGCTGATTTCTGTTAACTAAAGTAACAAATTTGATGGTTTTTTCTGGAATCAACGGAGTGTTTGAGTTGTTTTTAGTACTGGAAGAAGATTTCAAACTATTTAGGTTTTTTATTAATTTATTTAAGAGTTGTATTTTATTTATGAAAAATGCACTTCTAAAATGTCTGCTCTTATGTGAGAGCTGTTTACACATTTTTCGAAAAATTTTGTAAGAAATCTAATGTATTTCTGTCGGCGTGTCTTGCAAGTACCTTCGCATGACAAAATTTTGCCCAATAATTATTAAAAAATCACATTAGAAGCTAATTTCCTTTTAATTATATGCCTGTTCCTAAAAGCTTCCCAAATTCTCTAAACTCCCAAGCAACCAAAAGTCGCGTTTTTACTTAACTCCGAACTCCGAAGTTCACATTTGGCTGAAAAAATGTATTACGGGAACCTCAGGTGACTCTTGTCGCGTAAAAGTTACTCAGGAATTTCCATCGCCCTTTGAAAGGTTAAACTATCGATAACGGAACTTCTAAGCGCTTTTAATGGAACTTCTTTCAAGAAGGTCGATAAAGTTCGCGTAACATTCCAAAACGCACCATTAAGATACTTGAAGGTGTTTTAAAGAACTTATATGGGAAATCTAAGCGACATGTCAAAAATGTTTTTCAAGAAGGTCGATAACGCTCGCGTAACATTCTAAAGCGCACCATTAAGATACTTGAAGGTGTTTTAAAGAACCTATGTGGGAATTCTAAGCGACATGTCAAAAATGTCTGTCAATTTCTCGTCATGGTATTTATTTTGTTTATATCTGTACTGATATTTACAAATGGAACTCAAGATTTTTTCGAGTTTTTCTTATAAATGTTAAATAAGATATTCGAATAAATTTTTGATGATGCGAATTTTTGTTATGATTCATATTGTGTACTGAAAGTCTTTTGAACGAAATAAGGTACTTTCTATTGACCAACCCACTCAATCATCTCAAATGAGATTAAGTTTAAATACTAATCATTACAGTGGCAATTAGCTATTGCTGGACTGGTCGAGAGGCTGGTGAGTTTCATTGCAACCTAGAGAGCAGCGGTTCAATTCTCTAGGCGTGTAAGCAGCTTTTGTAATCAAAACAATATAATTAAAATCAATGAGATAGACCATGATAGACCGGCAACCTAGCAATCTGACATGTGGTTGTCAGAGCAATCTGTCAATTGGATTTTTTTTTCGGCGCGTAGAAGTTTCTTGACATTCTCTTAGAAGCTGAATAGCGTTCTCTACAGCCCCCTAAACGAACTTGAAAGTAGCTTTAAGAACTTAAATTTTGGGCTGATTAGCATTCTCTTCAGACACAAACGAGAGCTGATTAAGCTTCTATGGAACCTTTTTAAGGGAATTCGGGTTGCTTGGGCTGTTTGTTTAATATCTCGGATAACTCGAGAGAGTTAAAATCCTAGAAAAAGAAAAAAAAAAGTTTTTTGGTTGAGCCACCAGATGTCTCCAAGGACACCAGAGAGAACTGTCAAGAAGAAAATGAAATGTAAACAAAACAAAATAACAAACTTTTAGTCACTTATGAAAAGGTCATATCTATTTGACGAGTTTCGAGCAAATTGATATTGAAGATTCGTAACACATTTCTGATTTGCGTTATCAAAATTTTACGCTTAAAGCTGTTTTCCGAATTGCTTCAAACTAGCATGAAGCACTTAATGGAAACAGAGAAGATGCGTGAAAATACCCGCTCAGAGAAGAATAGAATCAGAATTTCTTCGTTGGATTGTTAATTTTAAGCTCAACTGGATAAAATAACTGATTCGTCTGACTTGTTCAAAGTTGTTAGTGCTAAGTAACTCTTTAGTAAAAAGAATCAAGGTAAAATCAACCAGATGAATTTACCTTGTTGTGAATATATTGCAGCCGTCCATTTTTCCACGATGTTAGTTTATTATTTTTTTAGATCATATACAGTTGCTTTTTTCCAAAAATCAGGTACTTCAAAAGTTGATTCGGCTTGTTTAAATTATAGAATTTGAAATTTTGAATACGTTTCTGGAATTTTATTATTCAATCTTGTATATCTGTCATTTCGTGAGTCTCTCTAGTGACAACATTATGATGATGCTATTTTTCTCAGCTGAAATTTATTCATAGTTCATCTAATTATAAAGAGCAATTCATTTAATTTTATTTAAGTTTATTTAATAATGAGTTTAAACATCATTGCGCCCTCTCGAAAAATTCCTACCTTCAAAAGAGCTATCTAGAAACAGTGCCATCTATTGCGCCGTTCAAAAGTTACAAATCAAGCAATAGATGGCACTGTTTTTTGTCACTTTTTATCGGCTTCTTTAAAAGAGAGCACTGGAAATTTTACACAAGTTTCTGAAGATTTTTTGTTCGAGCTTGTACATCAGTTCATCAGTGGCCAAATGACATTTCCTGGGAAAAGGTCAAAAATGGTTATTTTTGAATCGTTAATGGTTTAATAATTTCTAGCGTGTACTTTTAGATTTTTCTGCTGTGCACGCTCATTTTTATTTAAACATTAATGGATAAAAAATAACCATTTTTAAGCTTTTGCTTAAAAACTGCCAATATGGTTATTTTTCAATAATTTTTCTTGTTCCAAATTTAACCATATTGGCAGTTTTCGAGTAATAACCAGAAAATGGTTGGAAAATTTGGTGTTTTAATCGCCATTTTGAAAGTATTTGACGGTGTAGCCGAACGCGTTCAATTATTTTTTTTTAAATTGGTATAGTTTACCTTGTCCTTGAAAATCGACTTATCATGAAGGAGGAGTTTCTAAAAGGTAATAAATTTTCTAAAGAAAATCCATAATTTGTATCAAACTTTAGTCAGTTACCTGACCACTAACAAAAATATAACTTTTTTCAGTGCGCCATGTGAGAGCTCCGCTTCCAGTTCCAACAATTACGGGAAAAGCTCTGCCGGTTCATCGTCGAAGTCACAGAACAAAAATAAATGCATTGTGATAATCCGCTTATAAATAACGCACGTAATTACACAACAAATTAATATTTATTCCAGGAGCCAATTATTACAAACACGTTGTCGAATTGTGTTCACACACGGTCAGTTCATTTTATGTTACTCTGTATATCTGTTACTCTTATTAGCTGCCCAACACACACGCTCAACGGAGAGTACCACATCTCGTTTTTTCTCAAGACTTCAAAACTCGTCATCTAGGACATAGTCTTCCAATCGCACGGGAGGACGGCGAGATCGCTTTAGAGGTGGCGCTGGGTTTTCCTCAGTTGGCATGGCATCAGATGACGTTTCAATCCTAGGCTCGGGAATTTCCTGTAAAGAAGAAGATTTAGTACTGATAAATTAATGAGATATATCTTCAAATGTTCGTACTACACGTTTGACGTGTGCTGCATTCCGATCGTAGCTACGTCCATCTTCCGAATTCTGTATAGTTAACCGTGAACCCGTTTTATTCATGACAGTGTATTCAATCGGATTAAAACGAGGGCACAATTTATTGTCTGGCGTGAGATTTCGCATAAGGACTTTATCTCCTACTCCAATCGTAGATTGAGTAGCTTGTCTGCGCTCATTTTCCCGTTGGGCGCTGTGATATTTTTGGTGTTGATCTCGGTCTGCAAATTCTTCATTAGGAGGAGCTGTTTCGACATCCTTCAAAGATGGAATTTTAGTCCTAATAGTGTGTCCCATTAATAACTCTGTTGGTGTCTTTCCTGTGACCGAATGCGGAGTAGAATAGTACATGACAAGATACTCTTCTAGATCATGGCGCCAATCTCTCTTTAACCCGTAGCTTATTTGTAAACGTTTGAGTAGAGACCGATTTTGGCGTTCTACTTCGCCGTTTTGTTGAGGCCAATACGGAATTGTGAAGTTGAGATGTATTCCATTCGCCTTGCAATAATCACCAAATTCGAAACTCAAAAACTGTCTAGCATTGTCTAAAGTAATGGTTCTTGGAAACCCTAATCTAGTGAATATTTTATTCAACCTGGTTACTGTTTCCTTTGCAGTTATTTTCATCATTATTTCGACCTCTTGATATCGACTATAATAATCGACAATGACAAAGAGATATTCGCCACTCGGCAAAGGGCCCAAGAAGTCGATAGCGACGTCCGACCACGGCTGAGACGGTAAAGCCCTACGGTGCATGGGCTCAGGTTTCTGAGGTAGACCTACAAGGTGACATCCTTCACAGCTAGCTACAAATTTCGATATTTCCCTGTCCATTCCTGGCCACCATACTCTATCCCGCAATCTTTTTTTCATGCTAGATTCTCCAGGGTGACCCTCATGACCGAGTTGTAAAAATCTCTTTCGAAGCGCTATCGGTATAACAAGTTTGTTTCCTCTCACAACGAGTTCGCCCACCATACCTAATTCTTGCTGGAAAGCTTCATATGCTCGAATTTCGGGTTTGCCCCATACACCACTGCGGAGGCATTCACGAACGGCCGTCAACTCACTGTCTACGATTGAAGCTTCTTCTACTTCTCCCACGTCGATAGCGGTGGATTCCAGAATAGCAAGAACTAGGAACTTATCGTCACCCTTTTCTACCCCGTCTTGCTGATTTTTCAGAATTGGTAGTCGGGATAAAGGGTCGGCGATGTTAGCTTTTCCTTTGCGATATTTTACATTAAATGTAAATGACTGCAGGCGAAGCACCCAACGTTCAATTCTTGGACATGGGCGGGATGTAGGGGCAAATATTGCCTCTAAACGTTTGTGGTCTGTTTCCAGCTCGAATATGCGCCCAATCAAGTATTGAGAAAAACGCTCTACTGACCACACGAGAGATAGAGCTTCCTTCTCTGTTTGACAGTAGCGCTGCTCTGTAGCTGTCAAACTACGACTGGCGTAGCAAATCACTCTCGGAATGGTATCGTCATTGTCTTGAAATTGTAGGAGCACTGCCCCAAGTGCTACCGGTGATGCATCAGCCACAACTCTAGTACGCAAGGAATTGTCGAAAAATTTAAGATGATGTACATCTGAAATCATGTTTTTCAGACTCTGGAAGGCTTTTTCCTGACTAACTGTCCACACGAAATCTGATCCCTGATGTGTTAATGCTCTAAGAGGTGTCGCTACTGTTCCCAAATCCGGTAAAAACCGTCCAACGTACGTCACGAGGCCTAGAAAACTTCTGAGTTCTTCTACGTCGTTCGGCTTTCTAAATTGCTTTATTGCGTCAACTTTACTCTCTGCCGGTAGGACTCCTTTGATCGAGATATGATGTCCCAGAAACGACAGTTCAGTTACTTTAAACTGGCATTTGCTAGTATTCAACAAAACATCACTTGATTTCAATACATCTAGGACCTTTTTCAAGCACCGATTATGCTCATCTTCATCGGCCCCATGTACAACAATATCATCAATATAATTAATACAGTTGTCGCAGGAAGCTAGCAACTGCTCTAAGATCTTCTGGTACATCTCAGGTGCACATGAAATCCCAAACATCAATCGTTTGTACCTGAACATGCCGAGATGGGTTATGAAAGTCGTTATCGATCGTGAAGATTCATCAAGATCTACTTGATGGCATGCATCCTTGATATCAAGACGGGAAAAATATTTAGCGGTTTTCAATCGTGGTAAGAAGTCATCGATAGTTGACATCAAATGATATTCACGTTTGATAGCCTTGTTGGCTAAACGCATGTCAACACACAGTCGCAAGTCACCGTTGTCTTTGACAATAACTACAAGTGGTGAGAGCCAATCGCTATAGCCGTTTACCCTTTCTATTATATCCGCATTTTCAAGGTGTTTTAACTTGTCTTCAATTCGACTAAGGAGTGCTATAGGCGGTCGTCTAGCATGCTGTACTACTGGAGTAACCGACGCGTCAATAGGAATTCGTAGCTCAATACCTTTCATTTTTGGGAAAGGAGTTTTCGTTGATATCTTGGATATGAATAAATATTAGTTTCAATTCCCAAATAACAAAAGAATAAAAAAGTATCTCTTACCTTGAAGATGTTATTCTGCTGTTCTGGTAAACCCAAACGGAGGACATTCATTTGACGAGCAGTTTCCTTTCCAAGAAGAGCTTGATTTCCATCCATGATTACATAGAATCTAGCCTCGCTTTGTACCGGCCTATCGCTGTTTTGTACCTCTACCGTTGCGTCAAACATGCCGATCACTTGTAGTGGCTCAGCATTGTTTCCGTAGCCTCGAAAACGTTGATCAACATCCTTTGTTGCATTTCGTACAACAACACCTTGTTTTTTCATCTGCTCCCATGATTGATTATCGATTATGTTTTTCTTGCTGCCGGAATCAATTAGCATTTGTGTTACAACACCACCGATCTTCACCCATACGTATTCATCTCCATCTCCAATAGCAAATATGAAACTGGTTGGTTTTTCTTCGTTTTCGGTAGAAATCTGCCTTACTCGGTTGGTTGGTTTCCGGTAATTCGGTATTCGAGTAGAATTTTGGATTTGTCTCCTGTACTTACCAGGAGCAGTTTTACACTGCAGAGCCCAATGACCGATTAATCCGCATTTCTTGCATTTCTGGGTTCGTGCAGGGCATTCGTCGTCAGCTTGTGAGTGGTTTTGTTTTCCACAACGAGTACATTGATCGGGGTTGTTGGCATACATTTTGTTGACACTCACATTAGCATTAGCATTTGACCAACCGGAAGGCCCAGCCGCTGAAAACCCTGATGGCCCCGTGGAAATCATTCTACTTGCTTGGTATTTCACGGATTGATGGGAAGCTACTACTTTAAACATTTCATCTAATGTTGATAAATCCCTTTGAAGAAGTTTTTCTTTCAAATCAGACGGTGCAAGTAACGTTATTTTATCCATCACGCTTATCTCACGACTCTCTTGTTCGGTTTTTCCGAAGTTACATTTTTGCGCCAGTTCACGGGCCCGAAGCATAAACTTATCAAGCTCTTCTCCCTCTGACGGCATTAAGGTCCAGAAAGAGTTCCGTTCTAGAGCTGCGTGTTGTTTGGGAGCAAAGTACTCGTCAAGCTTTTGAAGTGCTACACCGTATGGGTCGATCAAATCATCAGCATCTTGAGCCAAATTAGGTTCCGGGATTGTCGAGAAAACTTCCTGAACGTCCGGCCCTGCTCTTGCCAACAAGAAATTTTTCAGCTTATACTTTTTGTCCACTACATATTCGAAATGCCTCTTCCATCTAATCCATTGTCCGCGGATTTCATGTTGTGGTAGGGACTTGAATAGAAACTGGGAAATATCCCACCGATCCATTCTGGATTCTAAAAATAAATAATCCGTTTTAAAATTCGAGCTTCCATGACGAAGACCGTTCTAAAGTTCCGCAATTCGTGAACCACATAATTTTTTTCTACTGAAAATTTTGTCCAGATTTGGCTTTGCCTTATCCGACTGTAGATCGAAACTGACCTTTGCTTTTCTAAATTTTTACTTGTTCCTGGTCTTTTCCGACCTTTGACCTCTTCCGGTCTCGGCCCTTTTCCGGCCTTTGGCCTTTCCCGGCCTATGACCTTTACCTGGTCTTTGCCTTTCCCGGCTTATTGGTCCACGACCTGCGGCTTTAGAACCGTCTTCCTTATTCTTTCCTCTTCTTCTTCTTCTTTTTTTTTTAAATACTTACATGAAAATAACCTCAACACTTTTTTTTCTCAAATTGTTCCGGATTTGTTTTCCAATGGAACGTGTTATGGAGGAGACCGATCCTCGTCGCCACTGTGATAATCCGCTTATAAATAACGCACGTAATTGCACAACAAATTAATATTTATTCCAGGAGCCAATTATTACAAACACGTTGTCGAATTGTGTTCACACACGGTCAGTTCATTTTATGTTACTCTGTATATCTGTTACTCTTATTAGCTGCCCAACACACACGCTCAACGGAGAGTACCACATGCATCGTAACCAGTCCCCGCACTACCCGGAAGATGTAAATATTGCAATGAAGAAGCCTAGAATGACGCTCCCGGTAGTTGTTCCGGCAAAAGAGTGTCGAGAATATTCATCCGGATTCGTACATAATGAAACCCCGAATGACAGCGGAGAAGGCCCGGATGAAAAAGCTACATCCGGTTTATCATTGGCGAAAACAATCGACTTCCTAGGATCGAAGGTTAGTAAATAAATGTAAATTCTGAGTCTTGAATTTGTGCTTTAATTTTAAAATCTTTTTAATTCTCTTTTAGCATATTCAGACTGCCTTCACATTTGGTCGGTTGGGAACAAAAGAGTCCGATTTTTAAGGCGAGTTTTTTTTTGCTAATCAGAGCCTCTGGCAGATCCGGTAACCTGTGAGATGCTTGTTTCCAT
>NC_073691.1:84706459-84731459 GCF_029784155.1 Uranotaenia lowii
GCTGATGTCGGTCGACCCGGACCGCCCGTTGCACAACGATCTTGTCCTGCTGAAGAAGAAGGAGGGACAAGGACAGCATCCTGCTCAACATCACCTTGAAGGAGAGGCATCTTTTCGAGCCACAGTTCGTTCGGGTCGTTCATTCCGTGGTTACGTACTGGTGGGTGGTGAAATCTGTATGGAGTGGTTCTCGGAACAAGGCTGAAGTTCAGTATACACGGTCGAGGCGATTATAATGCAGAAAGCGGCCACTCTAGTCAAGGGTACAGCCCGAATACAATTTGGTGTGACCAAGAATCATTCATAGGGCCAGGACAGCTTGGCGCGTGCACAGCAGAGTTTCAAATCGTTGGTCCAAATCCACAAGAAGAACGGCTGGTTCACTCCGCCAAAGGAGGACGGATAAAAGCAAATTGAACGGGGTTAAGCAGCTGCAATCGGAACAGCAGTAAACCAGCAAACTATCCTAATCTTTACAGTAGCAAACAGCGACCGGAAGCACAGAGACAACAACCATAGCAGATAAGCCCCAGCCAACACACAGATTGGGAAAAATAACAAAGCAGCAACAGGAACGATATAAAGGATGGCTCAGCAATTCAGTTAACTACACCGCAAGTTTGGAGTTCAACCAAGGTCGGCATTTTGGATCTTCGATTAGCTAGATAAAAGTTAGATTCCTGCACTCCCCTGTTTTGAAGCTATACTCTTCTAGAATAGCTTCAAACTCAGATAGTAGGGGGAGATGTAACGGACCTGAGGCCAATTCCCACGCAAAGTAGGTTTGCGAAAGGTTATTGGCCAGGGTACCAAGAAGCGAACACTGCTACTCATCAGCTTTTCTTTTTTTATCAACTTTGTCAGCAAGAACTCAAGTGGGTCCGGGCTGCTAACTGTCGATGACCGCCATTTGTAATGGAGGCTGATCGTGGTCAGAGCCACATAAAAATAATGCTCAATGGTACTTAATTTTCAATTTTGCTTTATAATTTTTTAGGCAACATTATACCCGTATTCCTTAAAATGCTATTTTTGAGATTTGAATGAAAAACGTGCACTTACAGCTTTTCCAGTTTTGGCGCATGGCGCAAAACAGGGTTCGGCATCCTCGTCGCGCCTCGCTCAGCCATTGGGTGCGACACCACCGTCCTTGTTGCTGATCTTGAGCCGATTGTTGCCCTCGCTGCGAATGCGTGGTCGTTACCACAGTACATACTGCCACCAATTCTAGGTTGTGGTCGTACCACAGTTGATGCTGCCTTCGTTGTGACCGATGTGTTCTTCCAAACTCTATTCGTGGCCGATGCCACCGCTGACTCTGCCCTCGTGGTGACCAGAACGTTCTTCCGATCTCGGTTTGTGACCGATGCCACGGCTGATGCTGCCTCCGTTGTGGCCAGGACGTTCCTCCGATCCCGGTTGTGGCCGATGCCACAGCTGATACTGCGAACGACACCGCTGACCGAACTCCGTATGCCTCGCAGGTTCCCGTTGAACTTGAAAGCCACAGTTTACACCTCGCAGCCAATGCGACAGAAGCTGTCGATCTACCACAGTTGATCGCAACCGGAGCTGCGAATGATGACACCCGACTCTGCTTGCTGGAATTCTTTGGCGTTCGACCACGGCACATGGACAGCTGAAAGTGCCGAAGGATTCCGATCGACTTTGCCAAGCTGCTAACTGTCGCGGATTTCGCAAGGTAGCACAAAGCCGGAGGTGTGCTTACGATGTCCGATTTGGATGCACTCGGAAAGCGATGAGCGATGAGATCTTAAGATGGAAAAGGGATAGAGAAACATGCGGACATGCGGAAATACTTGCTGCAAACCATTCGCAGCTCTCTTTCGTTTCCATCGAAGTGCCGGACTGGTTCGAAAAGGTGTTGATGATAACTATCCTCCTCAAACTTCTCCATGTTTGAAGGTGCTGCTGGGCGTTTATATTCCGCGGGTTTTCCTGCATTCGAGACCGGTTTTATCCACTGCCTGTTTCCGCGATGGTTGGTAAAATGTCTGAAAATTTAAGAACAAAATGAGAAAAACACCGAAAAACTTTTTGTATATTCGTTCTTACCTACACACTTAATCTTTTCTCCTGTGGTCGGGACGATTTCGTCCTGTATTTTCAACAGCTGAAATTACAGGACGATCTCGGGACAGAAAAACACTACAGGAAAACAACTGTCAAATGCACCCGTACGTTCGAAACATGTTTCTCCTGTGATTTGCAGGGAGTTCCGAAGTATTCCTGTAGGCTCGGAACGGCTTCCGTTCGATATTTACATGGAATTGTGATATTTTTTAACCTCCAAAATAACAAAACCTTTTTTTATTATTTAAATTTATTACCAATCAATAATATAAAATATTCTTAATTCATAATTAACACATTACATTGCACTTCATCTGTTGCATTTGCTGGTATTTGGTTCATTTTTGTTCGGTTTACCTGAAAACAAAGAACAGTCAAATCTCAGTTTTCATTCAATTATAAATCGATTTTAAATAAATACTAACCTGCTTCAGCACCATAACATGCTACTGATTCCAGCGATACTGTGAATTTTCCAAAAATTAATTAATATACTTTCGAAAATTGTGTTTATTGCTTCACTAAACTCATTTTTTTTCTGCCACTGGGGCGCGACTGGGGCTGGTGTTGATGAAAAGTGCCGCTGCGGGAGTGGCTGCCGTTTGAATCAACTGGTGACCGGAATTAAGACCACATACGCTGACACTATCGTCGGTTTCTTGATTAGCTTGTTTTTTTTTTTATACCGGAACCTTCCGGTTTGGAGGAATTCCTTAAATTTTGACACATTTTTCACACAGCGCTGGCTATGCTGACCGTTGAAAGATGGTGAAAATTCCAGCACTTAAAATTTTCACAACTGACTGTCGAAAATTATCGTTGCAGTATACTCAGCACACGATAGTAAAGGACAGAAAGATTCAACACAACAAAAAACGCGCGATGACAGATGAGCCTTACGTGATACAGGAGGTTGCTGTCCCGATTTCTGGACGATTTTTCGAGTTCCTGTGCACTCGTAGGAATTTCATCCCGTAATGAAGGAATTGTGAAGCGTCACGAGATTCGGGAGGGTTCCCATTCGAAATTGACCAACTTCCCTGTGATTCAAAGAGTCATTATCCCGAGCGCAATAAATGCAATCTTAGTGTGTACGGCGGCTTTGCTATTTTTATGCTGGATTTCATTGTGGATAATTCGAATGTAAACAAAACGCAATACTTGACAGAAATATTTGACATGCCGCTTAAAAGTCCCAAACAGATTCTGTGCAGTAACTAGAAGGTTCATTGACGGTTCGTTAGGAAGTACTTATCGAACCTGAGGATCCTTCTCGAAAGAAGTCGCATTGAAAGCGCTTTGAAGTTCCGTTATCGCTTGTTTCGCCCTTTAGAATGCGATAGAAGTTTCTGAGTAATTTTTACGCGATATGGGTACCTTAAAGTCCCCTAAAACCTAAGTTCAGCCAAATGCGAACTTCGGAGTTTCATGTTTAAGTAAGTATGCGACTTTTGGTTGCTTGGGTATTTTCTGTTGTTTGAAGTTCCTATAAGGAATTTTGAATAATAAAAAGAAAGAATTTACATTTTAAATTCATTTTCATTCACAAAATTAACACTAACACTGGTTCACTATAATTGAATCATCCGGTCCTAATTTTGGCCTGAGGGCATTCTTTTTGGGCCGCTTGATAGAGTTTCGGAAGCAGCTATAGTTGCTAGCTTTAGTGGTCATCCAACTGGTGATTGCCGCTGAAGATCGGGCCGAAGATAATCAGACCGCTGGATTTGGGGCGGAATCAGCCGTGATCCTGTAACAATGCAAGAGTTTATATAAAATCTTAAACATTCACTTTTTGATTAATGGATTAACACACACTTACCATTCTTCATCCTGAATCCTCCTGAATCTCCGATTCACTAGTTTTGATTTTCAACACAACCGGACAAACTCTATTCGAAATTCGGTTCTTGCTCAATCCAAAATATCTTCTAAGTTTAAAATTTTAACTTAAAGAAATTATTCCTTTCTGTTGAAAACAATTTTCTTTGGTTGAAAGAAAATTTACTTTGTTTTAAACGAAATGTGCAATTGAACAAATTTCTTTTGAATCAAAGAATTTGTTTAAAATCAAAGTCCAAAATTATTCAGTTCAAAAAATTAGGGCGCGGTATAACCCTAATCTGGACTCATACGTGTGGTGGGACTTAAAAGGTCTCACGTACTCAGCTACGATCTTTCCTGCAGCAAAAGGAAGCGGAGATACCATTCGGGGTGGTCGTGTCGGGATTCTAGCTTGGTAGTTTCTCAATCGGCCATGTCTTGGTGGTTGGAAATCCTGCGAAAGTGGTTGCTGTGACGAGCGCGAGTTACTTTGAAAGCGTTACCTAACCGGTACACGTTTCGAGGTCCCCGGGATAGTGGATGCTGTGACGGGCGTGAGTTATTATGAAAGCGTTACCTAACCGGCACACGTTTCGGGGTCTTCCGTACCAGTCTGAAGTTGGCGATAGAGGAAAAGGAGAAGGAGGAAAAAGGATAAAGCAGAACGATGATCAAGGAGAAATTGAGGAAAAATTGAGAAAGAGGAAAAGGGTGAGATGTATAAGTGCGTGAGCACAGCCTACCCCTTGATGTAGTATCATAGGGTGAAACCAAGGGGCACATCTGGCACACGAAGCCCAAGGTGGTTTTAGTGGGACGAACCCACTCACGGCAGCAAACACCCGGCTGTTATGGTTTGAAGTCAAATTTCCATCTTGTAAAAAAAAAACCTTGATCTATAATGTACGCACTGCAACATGATGTACACATTGTTTCTCAATTTTTACCATCATAAAATTTTTGATTTTTCACATTTATTAATTTTAAAACATGTTGTTACTTAAATTTGTTGACTAGGGGCATATAGAGCACCATATTATCAAGGCATAATGAGCATTTTCTGCCGTAGAATCTAGCAGCGAATTAAAATTGATTTATAGCGCCTTTGACTAGTTTTCATCCGACGATTTAGCCTATTGGTAAGGTGTCGGAGAGGTAATCAAAAGACTAGCGTTAGATTTCTGTTCGAGGTGATTTTTTTCCATTTACAATTCATGATCGATTTTTTTATTGTTACATTATATGGCTAGTAGCATCATCCTCCGAACAAAGCACATAATGTATGAGCATGCGTGAATTGTTTGTATTCTACAAACAGACCTAGATTATTTTGTTATTGCTTTTTTTGATGAATCTACGACTCACCTGACTTCATCGAATTGAATTCGCTGCTAGATTCCCCGGCAGAAAACGCACATCTTGCCCTGATTAATGGTGCCCATACTGCCTCAGGGGGGGTTCTCATTATGCCTCCACAGTGGCTGGTTTTCAGCTTTTGGCAAACATTTTTAAAAGGCATTTTTTAACGTTTTCATCTAGTTTTTCACGTTTCAGCCCGTTGGGAAAAAGGTTTTTCAAGTGTCTGAACACGAAACAATTATGTAACCTCCATATTATAGCTATTTTCTATGGTTAAATAACCGTTTTCCTTAAGGTGGCCATTATGCCCCCGTCTCCCCTAACCGGAAATAAAATTGATTTGAAATTTTGATTCTGATTTATTTTAATTCGTATCAGTAGTTTTTTTCCAGTTTGTATGATGATTATGGGTTTGAATATGGTTTTAAAAATCAATTTGCTTGTTTGTCCTTTTTTGGTATTGTTATTACTTCTAACAAAATTTGAAATTCGAAACCCCCCACCCATGGACGTGTTCTTCGCACGAGTCTGGTGTGCAGCAAGTATTCAAGTCTCATTTGAAAATGCATTTTTTCGTTTCTTTTCCCTCCCCTCTCTTTGCACCATACGTTGCGGCCCTGTGCAATGCAATAAGTTAGGTTGTTTTTGTTGTTGCCTCAACCTTTGCGGCGAGGTTGAAGATGTTCTCCTCAACGACAGCTATCGACTGGAGTTATTCAAATTCAAGAACGGAAATGAGTATGTGTGCCTCGTCTTCTTCATGCATCATGTAGCAACCGAACGTTGAGAGAGTTCGCTCGGGGCAGCAAACGAATAGTGTCTCTCAGAGCAGATCCTCCTCATGGGGGGAGGTTTGAATGAATGTATATGTATCGTCTCCTGTATAGCTATGCGAGGCCTCAGAGCGTATATTTTGAATACCTCTGCTCTGATGAGAAAATTGGTGAGGATTTCAATCACTGGTTTTGAGGGACGAGCAATCGATTACAGGTAGGGGAGAGTGGGGTATCGTGAGCCATGGGGAAACGTGGGCCACTTTTAATATCTCAGATGTGTGTTGAGATAAAAATCTCAAACCAACTGTCATCGTCGTCGCTTTGCGTGAGCATATATTTCTATATGTTGTTGACTTAAATACGGATCTAATGCTTCTTTTATTTATCAAGCTAAAAAAAGTTAGAAAAATTTACTTACATAAATAAAAAAACACCCGCTAATTTCATCGATGGGGAACCTAAAGTGCATAACAAAAATATGCTCATACGCTTATGATCTTAGTTTTGTCATGCTCTTTCAAGTGGAAAAGGAATTTTTGATGAAACATCAATAAGTCACACAAACGCAACCAATTTGCAAATCATAGCTTGTGGGGAATCATGGGCCACACATCTTGAATCACCTATATTTTTATGTTTTTATACACATTCAGAACTTAAAATACGTTTTACCTATCTGCTGAGTTTTCTTATGCCAAATGAAGAGTTATGAAAAGTATTTTGTCCATCCTATATAAGAAATTTTGCCAAAACGTTCGCGAGCCAGGTTTTGGAATCTATTCGTTCATACACAGCTCTCTTTTTTATTTCATCATCTGAAATTGCTTTTAAATAACGAAATGAATTAGGAAATCACAGTTTTGGGTCCACTCATAAACTTTGCATGTTATTTGGTCAATTTGGATTTGGTGGCCCACGATTCCCTACCATTTTTCATAATCCAAAAAATATAGCTTTTTTTTCAAGCAGTCAGAATTTGGGGAAAATAACTTATTAAAAATTTTAAAAAATAACTTATGATACCTTGAAAATATAGAAAACTATGCCATTTTTTATTTTAATTTTATCTTTTATAATAAAGAAGTTATGGAACTACGAAAAAAAGTGGCCCATGATTCCCCACTCTCCCATATTAAATTCAGGGTCAGGGGCAGAGGTGCCAGGTCGTTTTATCAAAAATCAGGACACCGCGAAGAAAAAAATCAGGATTTTTCAGGACAGCTCTAAATTGGTGAAAATAACATGCAGTTCTGCTTAGATTGCATAACTAAAGGCGAAATATAGGTGTTTAAGACGCCTCGAATTATACAACTGAAGCGAGAAAAACCTTGGCTGGCCTGCAGTTAATATCGAAAAACACCATTTAAATATCATTTGAACCAAAAAATTAAACTAGGTTAAACTATTTTATTAAAGATTTGTTTGGTGTTCTCATCATTTAACAATAAATCTAGTTATAATTTAGATATTTAAAAAAAATCAGGATATTTTAAGGGTCATTTTTAAAAAATCAGGACAATTCAAGCGTTTTTGAAAAATCAGGACGGCCTCTCGAAAATCAGGACAAATCCTGATAAATCAGGACACCTGACACCCCTGGTCAGGGGTCGGCCAAAGGGGTCATCCATATCAACTGTTTAATGTTTTTACCATATTGGCGTTATTATGCATTGTATTGAGATGAAAATTTGCAGACGGGGATTTTAAGGAACGGACAATCGATTCCAGTTATCAAATTTTGTAGAAGGAGTCGGCAAAAGGGGTCGTCCATATCGACCGTTCAATGTTCTTGCGATATTGACGTTATTATAGATTTATTTTTGATAAAATTTGCAAAAGAGTATTTTGAGGAACGATTCGATTCCAGGTTTCAAACTCAGGGTCAAATGTCGGCCAAAGGGGTCGTCCATATTAACACTGTTTCTGCGATATTAATGCTTAAATACATTGGATTAAGATGGAAACTTGGTACCAGGGAGTTTCAATGAACGAGTAATTGATTTCAGGAGGCGAATTTTTATTTAGAGGTCAAAGGGGTCGTCCATATAAACTGTTCAATGTTTTTGCGGTATTGACGTTATTATGCATTGGATTGGATTGGAAAATTTTCACATAGAAGTTTTGAGGGACGCTCAATTGTTTCAGATTTCAAATCTCGAGTCAGGGGTCGGCAAAAATGGTCGTCCATATTATTTGTTCACTGTTTTTGCTATATTGGGGGTTAATCTGCGAGTCGAGTGACGTGACTCATAAAATTTCACTTTTTTATCCTGACTCCAGGAAATGTTTCAGAGAAGAAACGTTAGTATGAATGAGCTCCAAAAATCGATCACAGGACATTTGAGCTGAAATTTCTAGCCTAGAATGGTTTCTGGAGTCGGCACAACGATGTGACGATTTTACACATCACGTCACGTGACACTCAGAATAAGCCCCATTGTCTTGATTTTACATGTCAAATTTTGACAAGGAATCAGTAAAAGGGTTCGTCTTAATATTTTCGAATTTTTTGCAATAAATACGTTGTTGGACATCATATCGAGGCAAAAATTTCAAAACGAGAGTTTTGCAGGACGCGGAATCGATTCCTGATAACAAACTTTCTATTAGACTACAGAAAAAGGGGTCGTCCACATTTACTATTTCATGTTTTTGCGATAATTGTTGTATTATGCATGAGATCTAGACAATTTCTTATTTTAAATTTCCGTTTGGTAGACAAGCAAGTAGGTCGCTTACAAATTCTGTTTAGTATTTTAAGCAATTTTTTGGTGAAAATGCGTCCCAATTACCAACCAAATACAAAGTCATCAGCTTTAAAGTTGAAAGCGAAACGAAGTTCGTACGGGATCAGCTAGTTTAATAATAAAAAACATTTTTCAAATAATAAATAGGTGGTGAACGCGTTTCTTTTCGACTTCAATTCGAAGTAATTTTTCTCCACTTAAAGCGACTTTAACCCTCCAAAGCCGTTCGGGTCAATATGACCCGAAGCGCACATTTCAAACATCTTTATCATCATTCCAATATACTGATGAACTGGTAGTTTTGACAGATCAAGTATGTTCTATGAAAGTAATGATCAAATTAACGCCAAAAAACTAAAATTTGAGTTTTTAAAATCGGTTCATTGAGAAATGAAATACAGCTAAGCAAAGCCAAAACTGGATGTCGTTTTTTTTAAAGTAAGACTTTTTTCTACCGGAAGATCTGTCATAGCGGTAAAAACTTTCATTGGACCCCAACATATCTATACATTGTCGGATAGATGGATTCTTGACAATTTCAAACATCAATGAAATAATTAAATACAGAAAAGCTGTCAGAAGTTATGAGTATTTTAAAAATAAAATTGATTTTTCGCACTTTTACCTTTCTGAACCAGTTTCTGAAAACCTGGTAATACATATCGACTTTATTTTGAAATGTTGAGTAATTAGAATAAATTACCTACACAATGAATATAATATCATCAAAATCGGTTAACATTTACAGCCAGGAGAACGAAATCAAATTACAACTCATATTTCCCCGAAACGGATATTTAGCGAACGGCTTTGGAAGGTTAAAAAAGTGTTATTTTGTGATATCGGTTAATTAAGTGATCGTGTTTGTTTTAAACATAAAGTTGACGAATGGAATGTGATAAATTTCGTGTAATTTGTGATCGAAGTTATTTAATTTGGGTCTGTTGATGACGAGATGATGCTTTCAAAGCATTGAAAAAATTGAGCTGGAAATAAATGGAGATTGCGCTAAATTAGTTTTATCCAGAGCAGGGTTCCGAAAATCAATCAAAACAAACACTCAGGATGCGTTTCCTGTTGGAAACATTCTGATTGTATAATGGGATAGCGCCTCTCGCAACTGCTTCGCCTGGCTGGTATGCAATCTCGATCAGCGCTCCTATCAGCTATGCAAACCGAGTCGCATCATTCAGAATCATCGGTTTAGCAAACATCGCATATCGGAGACGAGTGAGATACAAACTGATCCATTCTGAATGTAGCTCACTCAGTATCTGCCTGAATTATATGAAATTCAAAATTATTTTTTGCAGGACGAGAAAAATCGAACAGTTGTGCGGGACACCATAAATTCTCAGTAATTTTAACGTGACGGACGACAGTATAATAAGAGAACTTGTAAAAATTGAAAAACATGGCGAAAGTGAACATCTTTCCCTCACAAGCACAACTACAATTTGATTTTGATCATACTGATGTTCAAAAACGTTGTAACAACAAATAAATTTATTAATTTGCTATATATCAAATCAAACAAAATACGCTAATGATCGGCTTCATGTATCACTCACTCACTGCCTGATCCATTCACTCCTGATCGAAGACCAACAAGATTCGCCATATGCATTGCGCATTGGTGAGATTCCAATTTGATGATGGTGCTGCACTGTTTTGACAGCAAGCATCGTGCGAGGTGATCTGTATTTTAGCGATGAATTGAACGATCGATGATCGGGTAGGTCCAGTAGCAATCAATAACGAAACCCGACCGCTGTACGTTCAGCTGCGAAGGGCAATCAAAAACATTCATTGAAAATGAGTGATATTCGGAACACTGATCCAGAGGTTCTGTTCCTTGCTAACGTTAGGGTTACTTATGTGCAAGATCTCTCATTTGATTTTCCAATAACAAAATTTAAAATGATACATCGATGGATAAAACGGAATGAACCATACAAGATAAGTACATATTGAAATTTAGTTTAATAACTTTATTAGTAATTGTTTTGATAAAATTATATTTATTTTTTAATGTATAACCTAGTATATTTTTTAACGTATTTGCGTTACATTGGTTTAAAATTTCTGTCGATAGTCATCAAAAATATTTTTCAAGAATTGATGTTGCAAATCTAATACAATTGTCCGCTCTTATTTCCATGCTAGCCTTGGTGGAAATATATAACATCTTTTTCAATGCGTATTTATTTCGGAGAAGACTGGTAACCCTAGAACTGATTTTACCATAGAAAACTTCCAGCTCTTAAAATTATTACTGCCATCTGGCGAGTAAAATATTTTTTATTATCTGTTAGTGTATGATAACCAGTGATGGCCGGCCAGACAATCTGGAATGAAATGTGTTATCCTATCTCGTTCACTCATGATGATTCCGCAATCGAAGTTGGCTGGGATATTTGTTAATTCTCCCTCCCTCCAGCTCCTACCTCCTAACTGAAGAAAATGATTAAAAATAGTGTTAATGTTCTATTTACTACTGAGAAGAAGATTAAAGATAATAATGGATGTAACGCGCGTTACGTGGGAAAAAGTTGTATGGTAGCTGTTGAATGCAACATTGTATGTGGCATGGAGTCAGCATGATGACAGGAGATTTTCTTATTGGATTTTTCACAGTGAAAATGTTTGTCGCTGTTTGAAGTTGAGCTATCCGCTCTTTCGAAGCTGCGCTGCTGCCATCCGGGGTAGTACGATGTAGCGTGAGCAACATTCTGGGTGAACGATAAATTATAGACAACTTTACATTGTTCGAGTTAAGTTTTCATAAATCCAAATGATTTTGAAAAAAAACACTCCTTTGAAAAATTGGAGTTTGTTTTAAAGTAAATTTAAATAAATTAGCCTGGTAGGAGAGTCAATTCTATCTGATAATTCCATTTTAAAAAAGTCAGTCGGTCAGAGAAAACTAACATAGGGCCGTTCAGCTACCACCTGGACAACTTAGGGGGGAGGAGGGGGTATGAAAATGTCCACGGAGAGGGGGGTAGGGGTTTGGGTAGTGTCCACGTGGACATAGGCCCTTATTCTGCGTCGCGCGTGACGTGAGGATTGTCACCTCACCACGGAGTCACCGTGAGTTCTGTCACCTTATTCCCGGAGTCGATGGAGGTGAAGTGACAGAGGTGAGTGACTGAATGAACCCATGTGTCAAAATGGCGAAATTTGCGCTGATCGTTTGTGCCGGTGTTTACATTTCGAGTCTTGGAAATTGAATTTTTAAATAACGAGTGAAAGTTCCACTTCTTCCGGGACCAGTATCGGATTGTACGGTTTCAGCAAGCTGATTGAAACGAAAAATGGGACAAACTTTGCTGCAAAAAGTGGAGTTTTCATAGTTGCTGTACAAGTTCAATGTGGGCCCGGAAACAGCACCGAACTGGGGATAAAAATCCACATAAACGGAGAAGTGGCCGGCGGTTGCCTTAAAGACCAGTGTTAAACTTCCGGATATCTACGAAACCTTAGCTGCTGTTTCAGGTTGGTAAAAAAAGTTGCTGTTTAGTAAAACAGTTTAAGTAAAATTGCCTTTCGTTTTCATTTCAGCAGTATGTGGAAAAAACTATCAAACGCTGGTAGGAACCAGTAAGTCAATCAACTCTACAGGCACCTGGTGGAGGAGTGAGAACACATAGATGATGATTGAAATAGGCAACCCGCGCTTTTCGCCTAGTGAAAATATTACCGACTCTTTCAGCAACGCCAATAGGCATCTTTTGTTGGTCAGCAACATCGCAAACGAATTTATTTTCTTGGCAGATTTGGATTAATGAGTGTAGTCATTACTAATGTTATTTTGGAGCAGAATTTTTCTTGATTTGATTGCTGAAAAATGATTTAGCTGACTAGCCTAGATTATTTATTGTTAGGCCAATTTCATAATTTCAAATCACAGTTTGCAATCAAATTTTGATTGCTATCAAAAATTCAAATTCTTGTTTATTTAGATTTCGGTTTCATTGTAATCGGATTGCCTTTTTTCTGTTTTATTTAAAACAAGCTCAAAAAATTAAATTAAGAAAGAAACAAATAAAACAACCCGAATAGAAAAACATTGTGAAAAAACCATGAATTCCATTTTCACTTTACCATGGATTTTATGGTGGACACTATGAATATCATGGTACAAGAAACGATGAATGCACTGTCAAATTAATCGTTTTCGACAGTGAAATTTATGGTTTAGACCAAATTAACCATGAAAAAAGGGGGTGTTAAGCAACTTAACCATGAAAAAATCAACTTTTTTTCATACATTTCAGAACACAAAACTTCAAAGTTCATGGTTATTACAGCTTCCAGTTTTCCTCAAGGAAACTGTGAAATTCATTGTTTTTTAATGAATTTCCATGGTTTTAATTACGATAAAATTAAATGTTATTTCGTGATATTATAATAAAATTGTCGTGTATTGTTTTTGTTTACATATTTATTATTAAATCAGCCACAATCATAATTTTAGAAATAAAAACACTTAATATCACTTAACACTCCACCAGAATGCTGCAATCTTACCGTCGACCACCAGTTGGAATGTCCTGCAGCTCGCATTACGGGATTCTGGCTAAGTGATTCCTTCCTCCTTTACAGCCTTGTGGAAGGGATCATGTCGCTGGAATTGATAAAAAAGATTATAAAACTGATGTTTTCTTCCAAACATCAATACAACTCACCGTTTTGATCATATCCGAGCACTGTAGATGATTGATTTGATGAAAAAGCATCGGAAAATGTTGATGCAGACCGATTTTTTTTTATTTAGCAAAACAAAATTACCGCCGCTGTCAAAATCCTACACGAAAAATTGGAGATGTGCAAATTTTTGTACTAAAAGCTAGGATGTACTTTTTACCATGAAGTACATGATCACTTTCGAATTCATTGAAAAATGAATGTAACACCATGGTTCCTGCTATTCGGGAAGATTTCTCATTTCCGGCTGGACATTTGTTAATTAAATTTATTTATAGAGATGGGAGGGAAAATCCCGAAAAAAAATTATTTGTAATTTCAAACTACGCAAATATATGCGTTTTTGTATAAAAATTTGCCTCCTCTGACAATTCTCCTCTTCTGCGAATAAATTAATCAGATTGTTTTTAAAATCGTCATGCTTTAACGTGATTAAACATGCAGAGTCTAATTATTCAGTTTTGCATTATTTTTCCCTTAAATTTCTATCTCGTAGCCACCTGAAAAGGTACCGACAATTCTCACCTAAATTCGTCACCCGAATGCGACAATTCTCACCCACGGTGACTACGAGAATAGGGTAAAGAACTCACAAAGTTCATCCGAAGTGACGGTTCTCACCTAAACCGACTACTGGAATAGGGTGACTTGGGTGACTCGACTATCGTCACGTCATGCGCGGCGCAGAATAAGGGCCATACTTACTTTCAAAACATTTTCTTAAGGTGAATAAATATTAAGATGTTTTAATCAAAATCTTAAAATTGCAAAGCTTTCCAGTTTCCACTGTATGATACTAATTTATGCGGGTTATTAATGCTTAGCAAGAAGTTGAACTTTTAGAAGCATGACAGTGTTCAATATGCAAATAACCTAGTACACCGACAATCAAGAAACAAAATTTATTTCATATTAATGTTGATCAAAAGAAAAATACCATCGCAATAATGATAATTTTTAGAGTTCAGTCAATAAAATATCAGACATGAGAAGTTTGCACGATTAAATTTCCAAGAAAGATGTATCGAAAATCATTCGAAAAACGAAGAAATGTTGTAATAATTTAGGGTTTCAGTTGAAAACGTCCATCAAATAATAGTGTCTAGAATAGGATTGAAAAATTAGATCGCACTGGTCAAAAGTGTGTCCTGATCTTATCCTTCCACCCACTTTCCAAAACAAAATTATTTGTTAGGATGCAGAGTTGACCTCGGTCCTAAAGCACAAATTTATTTCTTTCATCCCCTTCTCTTTCTTCCAATCTATCCATTGACTACTAGGACGTGGCCGGCGCCGTTATTGACGTCCAAAGAGAGAGCATCAGTTTTGTGCAGTGTGAATGAGTTGCTAGTCCCAAGCACCATTCATTTGACCTCTGAACAAAATTTATGGCCTCGGTCAATCACGGAGAAGAGAAGAACCATACTATATATGAATTCAGCTATCGATCCAAAAACTAATTAAATTTATCGGAATTTGCATTCGCCAGCCAGCAACGAAAATTCCACATCCGAATTTCGGTACTACTCGACCTCCGACTTTATTAATTATCCGCTGCCGCTTTTTCACTACAAAAAAATCAAGTTTGCAATTCGATTTTCAAATCAGAATTTACTAATACACCCATGAGAAATCTGCAGAAAACTAATATCAATTCATCTACTTAGATTTTACGTGAAATTCATGTGTTCAGTTATACAGAAAAACAGTAGCTACTACAAAGCACATGTATCGATGGGCATCAAAAGCTCAGTTTACGTGAAAAATCCCATATATTCAATTTCTTTATTATTTTGGGTGTATCCACCGAACAAAGGACACTTTTTTCACACACGACGAGACTGCACAAAACCATGACCGTGTTCACTGACTGATGGGAGACGAATGTTCCCAAACCGAAGTTATGGAGTTATAACACGCAGAAAAATTTATTGTAATATTAGCCCTATTTGGAATGAAAATAATAAAAATTTTGGTTGGGAAAAAGCAGAAATATATATTTGTTTATATCGATAGAAAAGACTACTTGGAATTGAACTTATCGTTTGTTTTAAAGTAATATAGGCCCTTTTTGAAAATGAATCATAGTTTTGGCATGAAAATAACAAAATTTTGGGTAAAATAGAAAAAAATAAGTTTCGAAAGAAAATTAGTTTTCGTGGGTCAAAATTGCAATTTTTTTGTGGTTTTGAAAATGAAAGATTGATTATAATGATTCAATGTATTTTAAATAAATTCAAAAGAAAATGTTAGTTGATATTTTCATATTCAGATTGATATACAAATTATTTTATCGAATTTTTCTTTATTTATTTCTATTTAAAACGGGGTTTCACTACCTGTCATTGACTCGTCATTGACTCCTCCGCCTGGCTTGGGAGCAACAATATCGATAACCGGCGATGCTGCTAGTGGAAAAAGGACCTTTTCGTTGTGTGCTATTGGCCTCATCTATCTAGTTATACCGCGTCCATGCATGTCGGATCAACGAAATAATTCCTATGGAGTTGGACGTCGAGGTCTATCTGGAATCTTTCATGCAACCAATATGCGGGCAATAGGGAACCAGCCGTTCTTTCTATCACGCTAAAAACCGCCGCGCACCCACCAGAAACACGAACCCCTCCGCGCTGGGCTCCGAACACTCTAAAACCGGAAAATTTTGAGCAGCAGCATCTGCTACGATGAATTCCATTTTCGTAGCGGCGTGTTCGGAATGCTGCCATTTTCCAATCCTGAGAATTTGAATCTCGGTTCCGGGGTTCTCTGCAAGTAAAATAAACTTATGAGATTTAAAAAAAACTCAAGTTTCAGAATCTTACCGGTGACTGGCCCAGCAAAAGGCCATCCTATTATTGTTTTGTTCAGCCGGGTGCTCGAATTTTGTGATATTTTTTTTTCTTTTTTTCTTTTTCCGACTTATCGTTTACACGTATAATGAATAAAGCTGAATTTTTAATTTAAATTAAATCAAATTTTATTTTCAGCTAATAAAAAATGTGTGTGTACAGATAATAAAATTTTGTTATCAATTACATTCGATTTTTCTGTGAAAGTTATCAAAAAATGTGCATGGAAAATATAAAATAAAATAACAAAACGTTTTGTTGAAATCATCCCCCATTCTTTTTCTGCGTGAATGAGAAAAGTAGGTCTAACTCAGGTGAGGTTTGGGGTGGTTTGGGTAACGAATGAACAAAGAATATTTTATTGAATCAAGGCTAACTATGCTTTACATAATTCAATGATTACTATCTAACATTCCCCCTTAATCTTGAATTACTGGATTCCGAGAGTCTTCCTTTCTTCATCTATCTTCAAAGTTGGTATCGCCTTAGTAAGAACGTCAGCAACTTGCTTGTTTGTTCCCACATGGTCTAGTTTGACGATGTTCTGCTCCACCTTTTCTCGCACAAAATGATGACGGATATCTATGTGCTTGCTCCTAGGTGAATATCCGATTTCCTTGTTCACCAGGTGTATAGCACTAAGGTTGTCACAAAGAATTTGAACTGGTTCAGATATTCCGTGCAACTACTTCCGTAGTCCACGCCACCACAATGCTTCTTGGGTTGCCGCCGAAACCGCCATGTACTCATCTTCCATTGTAGATAGAGCAAGCTCCACGAAATTGTGCCACCTGCATGCTTGAAAACATAGCCGGTGACTGATCGACGACTATCTGGGTCATTCCCCCAATCCGCGTCGCTGTAT
The DNA here is from genome assembly GCF_029784155.1 of Uranotaenia lowii. Classification (NCBI taxonomy): domain Eukaryota; kingdom Metazoa; phylum Arthropoda; class Insecta; order Diptera; family Culicidae; genus Uranotaenia; species Uranotaenia lowii. The sequence continues at coordinate 84,723,684 of NC_073691.1, forward strand.
CCAATGAAATCTTCATCGTATTACTTTGAGTAAGTCAGCTTCATCGACCTCGTACCTTTCAGATACCGAAGAATTCGCTTCGCTGCTATCCAATGTGCCTTTCCTGGATTCTGACTGAACTGGCTGACCACGTTGACAGCAAAGCTGATATCAGGTATTGTAGATTGCGCCAAGTACTGCAGGCTTCCCACGAATTCTCGGAGCGGCACACTTTCCATCTGTTTCCTTCCTTCTTCAGTGCTCGGACACATCGCCTTGGTCAGCTTCTGGTTCAGATCTGCAGGAGTAGCAACAGCATTGCAATCAGCTATGTTGAATCGCTGTAGCAAATTGTTGATGTAGCTCTCCTGGTCAATCATCACTCGGCCTCGCTCTCTGGTCACCCGCATTCCTAGAACTTTGCTGGCCAAACCGAGGTCCTTCATTCTGAGCTTCGCCATAAGTTCTTTCTTAAGGTTGGCCGCCCACAGCTGATCATTTGAAAACACCAGCATGTCATCTACGTACACAGCCACAATGAGAACCATGTTGCCTTCAATCTTGAAGCACTGACCATACTGACTGGACACTCGATTTCGTTTTCTGGATAATTTTTCCAGAAAAAAAAACAAAAAAAATCATTTTTCCAACAGTACGCAATGTCGATTCCAGAGTGCGCATCGATCGATTTGAAGAAATGCTATCCCAGTTAGGAAATTCCACCCAACTTTAAAAATAAAACACGCAATTTCTACGATAAAATCGGGCTAAAAAGGACCATTTTTCCTATAGGGCATTTTTATCAATTTTTTCAGGTTCGCCACCTGCCGTCGGTATTGCGAACCTGCAAAAGCTGACAACAAAAAATTAGACAGAAAATGGTTGAATTTTTGTTCTAAGAGTCAAGTCAGTGTGCTCAGTGCTTGAAGTATACACACGAATCATACGCAGATCGCTTCAAACCGATTCGCTTAAGCTCTGCATTCAGCTTCTGATTCCATACTCTACTGGTTTGTTTGAGTCCATAGAGTGCTTTCCGCAACCGACAAACTTTCTTGGGTGACGCTGAATCGACAAATCCTTCCGGCTGATCCATATAGATTTCCTCTTCTCCCAGATCTCCCTGCAGGAACGCCGTCACTGCATACAGTTGGTGAATCTTGAGGTTCAGTTTGACAGCCATCGACATCAAGTACCGGATGGTGGCGTATCGGACTACAGGTGAGAACGTTTCATTGTAGTCGACGCCTTTGACCTGAGAAAAGCCCTTGATAACCAAGCGGGCCTTGTAACGTTCTACAGATCCATCCGAGTTTGTCTTCAACTTGTAGACCCATTTGCAGCGCAGAGGTTTCCTCCCGGTGGGCAACTCAATTAAATGCCAGGTTTTGTTGTCCACAAGAGCCTCGTACTCAGCCTGCATCGCTTCTTTCCATTTCTCGCTGTCTCGACCGTTAATCGCCTCACGAAATGTATCTGGCTCGATATCTGTCTCAGCAAAAAGTTTCTGTTCGGATTGGGAAATGCTTTCAGGGAAGGTATTATAGCTCATAATATAATCTTGATACTTGCCTGGGATGGTGTGCTCCCTCGCACTGCGCCTTACCAACAATTGTGGGTCCTCTGCTTGTAGAGGGAGCACGGAAGATTGTAGTTCATCGTCAAGTATCGAATCAGCATCGTTGTAGATTGTTTCATCAAGGGTTTCATCAGCATTGTCCTCGGAGTCGTTTTCTTCTAAAACAGCTTCATTTGGAACAGCCTGATCGACATCAGCTACGCTTCGTTCGCTTTGGATCACCAACTCCGTTCCTCGCATGTTGTCATTTTCGGGCTCACGAAATTTCTCACCACGCTTGAGCTGGCATTTTTTTTTTCACAAAAATGACTTCTCTGCTGACGAAAATTTCCTTCGTGTTCTTGTTGTACACCCTGTACACACAAAAAAGAAGCATAGTAAAACTACTAGATCCGTGGTTTAAATGAACAACAGGCAACCATATTTTTGGGTCAAATATGTTTTGTTGTTTATAATACCTTACGCATAGCTATTTTACCATGTGCTCAATTTGGCTGCGCATAGTAAATTCGACTACGTTTTAGTAAAATTGTCAATGAAATGATGCATTGTTTTACTGCGTGCCTAGTAAAATTGATATGTTTCATGATGAAACCAGTATGTGTTATGATAAAGATTAGAAGGAGTGAGGAGCTTGAATTAAATAGTAAAATTACTATGTATGTTTGTTTGTTTTATTTCCATGCATGCATTATCTATATATATAAAAATGAATTTCTGTCTGTCTGTCTGTCTGTTCCTTATAGACTCGAAAACTACTGAACCGATTTACGTGAAACTTGGCAGGTGGGGGTATTGGAGGCCGGGGAAGGTTCCTATTATGGTTTGAGACCCCTCCCTCTTATAGGAAGGGGGGAAGGGGGTCTTTCATATAAAAGTAATAAGTCTTCATAACTCGAGAACTGATCAAGCAAATCAAACCAAACATGGCATGGGAGGGTATTTGGGTACGAGGAATGTTTCTAAGAATATTTGGTACCCCTCCCTCCTTCCAGTTAGGAGATATGAAGGAGGGAGGGGGCCAACCTTACAATTTTTAACATAACTGGAGAACTAATCAAGCTAATGGAACCAAATTAGGCATGGGAGGGTAGGGGTATACGAGCAATGGTTCTATGATTATTTCAGACCCCTCCTTCCTTCCAGTGAAGATACAGGAAAGAAGAAGGGGGCTTTCATACCTTTTAAATAGCATATCTTGAAAAATATTAGATCAAATGAAACCAAATTTGGCTTGGAAGTTTATTTGGGTACGATAAATAGTTCTTTGAATATTTGCTACCCTTCCCTCCTCCCAGTGAGGAGATAAAAAGTGGGGAGGGGGGGGGGGGTAGACTCCTTTACAATTTTCAGCATAATTGGAAAGCTTTTGTGAATATTTGGTACTACTGCCTCCTTCCAGTTGTGTGGTAGGGAGGAGAGAGGGGGCTCCATTACAATTTTTCGCATAACTTGAGCAAATGGAAACAACTTTGGCATGGGAAAGCATTTGGATACGTAAAAAGGTTATTAGCTTATTTGAGACTTCTCTCTCCTTCAATTGGGGATACAGTTAGAGAAGACGGGAGCTCATATACGATTATGTTGCATAAACCAAGCACTTATCTAACAAATGGAACCAAATGTGACATAGGAACAATCTAACAATCGAGCAAATGGATCAGAATTATGCATGGGAATGTATTTGCATACACGGAATGTTTGATCTTGATCCCCTCCTTCCAGGTAGGGGATGATAGGCAGCAAGAGGGGCTCCGATACAAATTTTAAGGCACAACTCGACAACTAATAAAGCAAACGAAACAAAATTTTGCATGGGAGGGTAGTCGAGTACAAAAAATGTTTTTTCGGTGGCTAGCACCCCTCTCTCCATTCAGTGGAACGATATAATGGGAAGAGGGTCACTCATACATTTTTTTTAAATATGTTGATAACTAATCGAGAAAATGGAACCAAATTTGCATGGAAGCATATTTGTGTACGGGTAATGTTGTTTCGATGGTATGAGACTCCCTTCTCCTGCCAGGAGGAGAGGAGATGTAAAGTGGGAGAAGGTCACCCATTTTTTGAATAGCTAGAGAGCTTATCGAGAATGACGCCATATATGACATGGAATCGCATTTGTATACAAGAAGTGTTTTTCTGATGTTATGAGACCCCATTCCTTCCATTAGGGTTAAAGGAATGATGGAGGGGGTCACTCTCACAATTTGTATAGTAATTTGAGAAAGAAGAATTTTATGATATTGAAATTGAATTTAGAATTTTGTGAAAAAAAATAAGAGTTAAATAACTAAGGACCAAAAATTTTGGAAGGTGTAGCAAAGCACACCGGGTCAGCTAGTTACATATAATTAAAAACATTAATGCCGTATTCGTTTTCATCTGGTGGCCAACCGGTTGTGCTCCAACTGCTGTCATCTTCATATATAAAATCGTTTTGACAGCACTTGGTGCACAACCGGTGGACCACCACGGTGAAAATGAATACGGCATAAAATTCACACTTCCGACACACGTCGGTCAATGTTAGTGTGTTCTCCCGATGCTCTGAAAAGATTAAGAAAGTTATTAAACTTGAAAGCAGCTCAAAATTTGTTTACTCACGGGTTTGATGATTAATGATCCTCAATTAGTATAAACAACAAGAATGTTTACCATAGTAAAATTATCATGCACACTTATGTTTTTGAGTCAAGTATGTTTTGTTCTCAAAAGTACCATGTGCGTAGTATTTTGTTGATATGAATTGGTGCCACAATGTCTAAATTACTATGCGGACGCTAGTTGTTATAGAAATTATGATGAAATTATCATGACCATAGTATTTTCGACAACAAACATTGAGAGTTATCGAAAAATACCAGGTACATAGTAATTTCAATATTGTTTCATGCGCACTTTTACAAAATCGATGTTAAACTTTTCATACTATAGCGCTGAAATAGTAAAATTATCATGACAGCGTCTTTGGGATAACCACTCAATTTTTTTCCGTGTACGCCTTTGAACCTTCACTGTACCCGACAAAGATACATGGCACAGACTTCTTGTCCCACTTCTTTCGTTTTACTTTCGGCACGTGCACCATTACGTTGGCTCCGAATATTCGAAGATGCGAGACATCCGGACGCTTTCCAGAAAACTTTTCCTCGGGAGTCACCAACAATGCCTTTGTCGGTGAACGATTGACAACGTACGACGCAACTGCAACAGCTTCCGCCCAGAAACTAGTGCCCAGGCTTGCATCAAAAAGCAGACTTTTCCCCCTCTCGTCCAACGTTCGGTTCATCCGTTCAGCTAATCCGTTCTGCCCCGGACTGTAGGGAGCAGACGTCTCGTGTTGAATTCCTTCCTGCCGCAAGAAATTTGTAAATCTTCGGTTAACATATTCCTTGCCGTTGTCTGTTCGAATTCGCTTGATCCGTTTTCCTGTTCGGTTCTCCGCAAAAGCCTTGTAGTTCTGGAACGCTTCGAGTACTTCCGTTTTGCTCTTCAAAAAGTACACCACGGTTTTCCGGCTTGCATCGTCAATGAAGGTCAGAAAATAGCGACTACCTCCCATCGATGTTTGCTCCATAGGACCACACAGATCGGAATTGACAAGTTCCAGTACGTTTTCTTCACGGTGCCCTATCGCCTTGAATGGTTGACGGCTATGCTTGGCTTCAATGCACGAAATACACTTCTCAGGATACTTCAGGTCAAATTCCAAGCCTGTGACCATGCCTTTCAGTCGTTTCATGCATCCAGTGGACAGATGCGCCAATCGTCGATGCCACAACTCGTATCTATCTTCCTGAACCTAATTCACAACGGGCTTCTTTTTTCAGATAACTTGTAGAGACCATCTACTTCACGACCAACAGCAATAACTTCATTTTCAGGATTGAAAACTTTGCATTCCTCCTTCGAGAAAACAACCCGGAAACCTTTCTAGCACACCTTACTAACGGATATTAGATTTATCGCTAGTTCAGGCGCGCACACCACGTCGCTCATGGTTAAGTCGCATGTCGCTCCACCGCAATCAGCTTCCAGTTTCGTCGATCCTTTCGCCACAACGGCCACCTTCGCATTGTTGGCCATGTTGATGTTCGATGTAACTTCTTGTGGATTCTCCAGCACAGCTTTGTTTCGACACAAGTGAATCGCGCCAGAATCGAAGAACCAATCACTGTCATCGCGCTCAGAAGACCGCACAGCATTGACAGCGAAGAAAGCTGCATTTCCTTTCTGGTTGTTGCGCTTCTCTTTCTTCCTTTCGCATGGCTCTTTCTGGCACTCCGACGCAAAATGTCCCAACTTTTTGCAACGGAAACATTTGACTTGTCTATCTGCTTTCTTGGCGCATTCTGCTTGCTTAAAAATGCACTCTCATTTTCCGATGATTTGGAACCGCTTATCACCTTGACCTCCTGCATGATCTTCGCTTTGACCTTGTCAGCCGTCAGAGCCACACCAGACGACTCAAGACCCAGGATCATTGGATCATACCTTTTCGGCAAACCTTTGAGCAGCAAACTACACAACCAGGTGTCGTCAACCTGGAATCCAACTTCCGCCAACTGGTTACACGTAAGTAAAATCTCGTTGACATACTCCTTAGGGGACTGGCAAATCAAATCGTCGTATTTTTCTGCTCCTACCAGTCGAATGCCCGTCAGCTTCCGTAACAGGCCGATCTTCCTTGTCGAGCAGCTTTCCTCAAACGTGTTTCGCAACGTGTCCCACGTTGGGGACTGTGTGTCCCACGCTTCTCTGGCAGATTTAGCATTCTGCACCAAGCCGTATATGCTCCGATCGGTGTTTAAGCATATGGTCGCCAGAGCCTGTTCGGAGACTTCCTCGTTCACTTCCGGATCCTCTTCATTCCGTTCCTTCACGGCACACCAGCTCCGCTCCTTGATGAGCACCATCTTGGTGGAAAACGCCCAGGAATTATAATTTTCGGATCCTCGAAGAACCTCTCTCGCCTGAACCGAAACAACACCTCCTGGTCTAGGTGCATCGATTCTGCCAGCTTGCGCTCCAACTCTTCTACCATCGCCACCGTTCGGATTGAACATCTTCAAGAACTTCTTCAAAAATTTTCACGCTTGAAAAATTTTCTTTCACCAAACAAAGTCGTTACTAAGCGACCGTGCCTGGGCCCATAACCTAATGAGAAAAGTAGGTCTAACTCAGGTGAGATTTGGGTAACGAATAAACAAAGAATGTTTTATTGAATCAAGGCTAACTATGCTTTACATAATTCAATGATTACTATCTAACAAGTTATCGTCAATGAGCGCTGGCGACAAGTTGGAGGGCCGAAGAAGGAGTTGAAAACGTTGGTAAACTCAAACTGCATGCGATCGAGTTCATCGAAGAATTATTTTCCGTTGTCGTTAGAGCAAGTTCACCGGTGTTGGGAAAAAGTGGTAGAAATTTCGACGTTTTGAAAATTTTACCATGCAAAAATGTTTTCAAGATCTTGAGGCGTTGTATTTTTTACTACACTGGTTCTATTTCAGCCGTATGGGATAGAAATATTGCTATTTTTGCATCACAGCATGCGAAAATACAACACGTGTTGTAAAAAAAACTAGAAGACCACAGATCTTGAAAATGTTTTTACATGGCAAAATTTTCAAAGTGTGCCGTAAGTGTCAAAATTTCTACCACTTTTTCCCAACACCAGTGAATTTGCTCTTAGCACTTGAAACAGTCAATTTTCCACCTCTACACCCAAAATAATCTTCACGTAGCGGCTACGTAAAAAACTACATAATTTTTATCCAATTGATTTTCACAGATGCTACGAAAAAAATGTGTAAACGCGCCCCTATAAGAATTCGTGCTTCATGAAACTCACCTACAATTTACGTGAATTTTTAGTAAGTTCAACGCTGTGGATTTGTAAAAGGTACTGGGAATATGTTTAGTATCGGAATGAAATTAATGTCGTTGTTTTCCTTTGTATTTTCGTTTTGTTTATTATGATTAAAATAAAACAAATTCAATTGAGAATAAACTTTATTTTTACCAAATTTCATCACTGTTACTAAACTTCACTTCAATTTCTACAACTCACTTGGTTTGTCGATACCTGCAAAAACTCAAAAGAATACTTTAATTAAAAAAATAATTATTGAAATAAAAAAATAAATTACCTGTTGAACATCTATTCTGTCCAGTCCAATAATAAAACGAGCGATCGTCACCAGGTTCAAAGA
>NC_073691.1:84731959-84732959 GCF_029784155.1 Uranotaenia lowii
AGTAGTATAAGATATTTTTTTTGAATTTTAAAAGACGAAAGTTTAAGTGAACTAAAGAAGGGAGAAGTTGTTATAACCCATGATTTATGGTTTCACGTTAAGCGTGTCGGTTCGGCCGCTACACAGCAAAAAATTTCTAAAAGTATACGGAATCTAAAACACGCGTGATCTATTTTTTCTCAAGTATAATCAAAAAAAGATGTAATTTTCCACTCTTTTTGATGTAATTTTAGTCTGTTCTCAAAAAGCGAATAGGAATAAATTGTTTTGCTATATTTTTACATTCCGTGATGTAAAAATAAAGCGACCAATGAAATTTATATCGCAAGCAGTGTAAAATTATATCTGTTGATTTAAAATTGAATGAAATTGTTTGTTTGTTGTTTTTTTGTATACCATTTGCCAGTCGAGTCATTCTTCGGAAACAGAACGTCTTCGTTTCAATACGCAGCTTAATCATCTCTATACATAGCTAAAGTGGTAAATTTCTAAAGTAAAATACAAACGAATGATGTTATAAAAATTAATTATTTGTTTCTCGATTACAGCGACGGCAGATGTTGCACTGGCAGGGATCCGGAATATTGCCAGGAGAGGAATTTGCGTGAACAATCCGAGGCATATGTGAGCAAAAATCCCTCCTGACCCGGCAGTGACCTGTATTAATGACTGTCCGGAACGAAATTTCGTTTGGTTTCCCCACCCGCATAAATCAGTATCATAAAATGACCATTCCTGTAATCTTTATCCCAAGACACTATAAAGATTACTCTAATAGTAATGGATTGTAAATGGAGGATTAAATAAATAGTATTGGAATCGTTTGGACACACTCAACGATACAGTGAACGGGTCGTTAAGTAGAGTTATGATTAAATGAAGATTCATTTTTTCGAACCAGTTCCATCATACGTGTTATCTTTTTTTAATGATCCACCGATAAAATGATGACGATACAGCATATCTTCATTCAACAATAAAAAGATTTATGGATTTTTGT
>NC_073691.1:84733459-84734444 GCF_029784155.1 Uranotaenia lowii
CCTTAGGAAAACACAACCAGCAACAGCCAGAGTCAGTCTGCGTCAGGGAATACGTCCAGAGTGAAGCTGCCAGAGATTCGTTTGCCGTCCTTCAGCGGAACAATCAGAGAATGGGTTACGTTTAGAGACTCTTTCCGTAGTCTCATTCACGACAACGAACATCTGACGAAAATGGACAAGTTCACGTACCTCCGTTCCTCTCTGCAAGGTGATGCACTGAAGGAAATAAACAACATTGAGCTGTCAGAGGCAAACTACGACGTCGCCTGGAAAATGTTGGAAGTCCGCTACGAGAACAAAAAGTTAATTGTCAAGGCTCATCTCGACGCTATCTTCGCCCTCGAACCGCTGAAAAAAGAGAACTACGACGGCCTGAACTTCCTCATCAGCGAGTTTGAGAAAAACTTGATGATGTTGCAGAAAATCGGTGAGCCAACGGAGTCTTGGAGTACAATACTAGTCTACATTGCGCCAATGGGACGCATTACGGGTCTAAGGAGGTCCCAACGTACGAAGAGCTGCTACTGTTCTTGCAAGGTCACTGCTCAGTTCTCCAATCAATCACCTCTGCAAGAAGTCCACCATCCGAAACACGTCAGACAAGATCAACAGTTTGCCATACAACCATCCGTTCGGATTCACGATGCCCGTTCTGTACCGAAGCATGGCACTCACCGTTTCACTGCCAGAGATTCCTTCGATTGAAGATATCAGAACGTGTTGAAGCCGCCAATCGAAGTCGAGTCTGTCGAAATTGTCTACAGCCTGGACATTTTGCGACGAACTGCACTCGTAGCAGTTGCCGATTATGTCAACAAAGGCATCACACAATGTTGCATGCTACGCGATCCTCCGTTCCGAGTCCGTCGAATCCGAGACTCAGTCAACAGTCAATAGCACAACCCTCTAATCAAGAAAGCACCCATATTTATCCACAGCAAGCTTATCAACAACAAAGTCACACCATGCCAATAGTTACGGAAAC
>NC_073691.1:84734944-84736459 GCF_029784155.1 Uranotaenia lowii
TATATATATATATATATATATATATATATATATATATATATATATATATATATATATATATATATATATATATATATATATATATATATATATATATATATATATATATATATATATATATACACTCAGAGGAAATCTTATTATAAATTTCATAAGATACATCTTATGAACCACTTTTTTGCGTCCAAACTAATTTTCCATAAGAGTTTTATGAAATTCTTTCAATTTTCATACGATGTTCTTATGAAAAATAGAAGAAACGGCATTGTGAAAAAATGATGAACACATTCATTCATAGCATCAGTTTTTTTCATCATCTAACAGTACGAAGCAATCGCCAGTTCATAGTTATTATAGTTTTCCCTTAATGTTAAATGATATTGTTATCTCCGGAATGGTAAGTTCGATTTGATGTTTTTGGTGTGAACGTTGAATATACTAGTAAATTAAAATACATTATTTGTTTACTTTTCAGCAAGCTGATCGGCAAAAACGAAAGGTCGAAGATTAAGATGCGGCAAAAGAAAACTTTGATGGAGCCGTCTGTTGATGCGCTGCTGGTGGTGACCATGAAGAATTTAATTTTAAACAAATTTGGCTAACAATAAAGTGAATGTTTTCAGCATGAAATATCGAGAATTTTTCTTATTAGAAAGTGATTTAATGTTTCCATAAGAATGTCTTATGAAAAGCAACAACCTCTCATTGAAGTAGGCGTTCATCTTCAGAATTCATTCGCGTCATAAGACAATCTTATGAATTTCATTAATTTTTCTTATGGCGCCACTTCATAAGAGAATCTTATGGCATACATAATAGTATTTTTCTGAGTGCATATTTGTAAAACTTTAACTTGTTTTTTGTTTACTTTTCAGCACGTTGAACGGGAAAAAACCCATGGACCGTATGCGACCGAACAAACCGGAACCGGTGGAACCGGGTATTGATGTGCTGCTGGCGGTGACCATAATGTATGTACCAAACAAATTAGCCGAACAATAAAATAAATTTTTAACATAAATTGTTTTGAATTTTTCGCATCAATGTGACATATCCCTGTTTTTATAAGAACCTCTTATGAAAAGCAACAACCTCTCATTGAAGTAGGTGTTCATCTGCAGAGTTCATTCGCGTCATAAGATAATCTTATGAATTTCATTGATTTTTCTTATGGCGCCACTTCATAAGAGAATCTTATGGCATGTATAATAGTATTTTTCTGAGTGTTGATTAACTTGTTTTTTTTTTAATACCGGAACCTTCCGGTTTGGAGGAATTCTCTAAATTTCACACATTTTTCACACAGCGCCGGCTATGCTGACCGTTGAAAGAAGGTGAAAATTACCAACACTTAAAATTTTCACAACTGACTGTCGAAAATTATCGTTGCAGTATACTCGCCACACGATAGAAAAGGACAGAAAGATTCAACGCAACAAAAAACGCGCGATGACAGATGAGCCTTACGTGATACAGGAGGTTGCTGTCCCGATTTCTGGACGATTGTTCGAGTTC
>NC_073691.1:84736959-84761959 GCF_029784155.1 Uranotaenia lowii
TATTACGTCAAAGTGTATCAAAACCTTGTATGATTTTTTGATTTATTTTTGAGTTTGTAAATTCATAAAATTCTTTCTTGCCTTATGTTCTAAGCGTATCACCCTCAAAATGCATTGGTTAGATAAGCTGTCTAGTCATCCATTTCATCAAACAGTCGTAGGGTCATTTAACCCGATAGGCCCATTTAGGAAACCTTTCCCCTAAATGTGTCAAGTTTTGGATCCTGGTAAAAAAGGAGTCGTCCATGTTATTTGTTTACTGTTTGCGCAATATTGTCGTGAATATGCATCGGATTGAGATGAAAATTAGCACATGATTATTTGGAGGACGAGCAATTGATTTAAATGATCTAATTTTGAGTGAGGGCTCGACCATAGGGGTCGTACAATATGAATTGTTCACTATCTTTGCGTTATTGAGGCTAATACCCTTTGGATTGTGATGAAAATTTGCGCATGGGAGTTTTAAGGAACGAGTAATTGATTTCAAGGTGTCAAATTTTGGATCGGGGATGGGTACAAGGGATCGTCCATATTAATTGTTCACTTCTTTTGCTATATTGTCACGGGAGGTTTGAGAGACGGGCAATTGATTTTAGGTGAAATATTAACCGTTATCGTGATATTTTCATGATTATACATACATCGTATTGTGATAAAAACAAATACATGGGAGTTTCAGAGCACGAGCAATTGATTACAGAATTCTAATTCTGAGGCAGAGATCAGCAAACAGGGTCATGCCTATTAATTATTCAATGTTTCTGCAATAATTACCTTATTTTGCATCGAATCGAGACGGAAAATTCATAAACGGGAGCTTTACAAAATGAAAAATTCATTCCTGATTTCAAATTTTGAATCAAAGTACAGAAAAAGGAGACGTCCATAATAACTGCTTAATTTGCAGTAATTTCATTGTCGAATATGCATTATGAATCGAATCTTCATATTCACTGTTTCATATTTTTGCAATAGTTGCGTGATTTTGCACCCGAACAAGCTAAAAATTCGTGCACGGGTGTTTGATAGACAATAAAAAAAAGGTCTTTCAAAAGTACTGTGTAATATTTTATGCAATATTGTTGTGAAAATGTAACACAATTTCCCTTTACTCATCACAGAAAACGCTAATGTTTCAATCATTGAACCGTCTTCTTCTTCTTCTTCGTTTTAGGATATTTTGGCCAGAGAATGAAACTCTATAACACCACTTTTCTATTGAACGTTCAATCTTGTAGTACTCGTTCCGTAAAGAAATGCATGTACCAGTTATTGAACAAACATCGGTTGGTGTTTGGAAATAAAAACAAACTATTTCTTGGTTGCTAGCTCAACCAAAATCACCCGTGCAAAGCATACTATCAAGCGAAATATGCACCCCTAAATATATGCAATGATTCTCAATGTTTACGTGATCAATAATTAGAACATTGCATGTTCAATATTTGAATCATTGTGTTCAATTATTGAGACAAAGGCAATTTTAAATAAAAAGGCTGAAATCATGATTTTAAAACTTTTTCCGAGAAAAAAGAATATCGATTTGAAGCTAAGAAACAAGCTTAAGCTACACTATCAAAATTTTATCCGAAAAACCTTTCGTTATTATTTATTGGCCACAAATAAGTTGAATCACAAAGATGGTGTTCAATATATAGTGTTCTTACCCTATTTTAAATTTAAAACGACACAGAGTTCGTACGGTATCAGCTTGTTAGATATAAATTAGTGTTTCACATACTTACGAATTCGAATCGTAAAGTAATTTATTGATCAGTTGTTTCCGTAATTCATTGCTTAGTAGGGGAGAGTGGGGATACTTGATCCCCTTTTCTTATTTTCACCATATCTTTTTGGAACAATTAAGCAACTCGCACTCTTTTACATTTTCTGATAGCGTGTAACTTCAACTTTTCATGCTCCTAAAATTAGAACGATACTTGAACCCTTTGATGAACTATAATTGTCAGAAAAAAAAATTCTATAACTTATTCTCAACCCTTATGACATTGCATACTTACGGGCGCAAATTTTTATAAACTAGAGAAAATCAATTATTTTAGCCCTTTTCTTCAGATAATTGATGGATGAATATTAGCTATTGGATAAATATTAGTAATCTCGTAATCAGCAATGACCACGATCCATTGAGAAGAAGAATATACCGGGATCATTTGTACCCATATACTAGGGATCAATTGTACCCAAAATCAACATTTTAGAAAACTTTTTCTGAAAAAAGTTGGGAGTTTTCCATCGCTTTGAAAATATTATATTTTGAAATTCATTTTACACTCGAAGGATTGATGTATTGGAACAAACATTTTTGTTATAATATTTCTATGTTAGGAACATTTTAAAATGGTGAAAAAAGATCTTCAAGTCACATTTGTGAAATTTTTCAAACAAAGTTCAATAACCCAAAAACTTATTTTGTTAAAAATTTTTGAGCTTCAACCATTGCTGTTTCGTTCCATTTGGCACATTTTTCTAGAACATTTGATCTTTGTACGACATTCCAGTTTGGAGATATAGCTAAGGAATCAAGTATCCCCAGGGATCAAGTATCCTCATTCTCCCATCCTGTTTTGTGTGATGTAAGACCGATAAATGGTTGATGATAGTAATCTCGTGTGTAGCGGTAGCCACCATCCCATTAAGAACGATTAAGGTGTCTAGAAAAATAATGAATATATCTTTAGAAAGATGAATCTAATCAATTTAAACTAAACGATTCAAATCGTTAGCTAAGCATGACAACCGGCATAATATAACAAGTGTGGATTCCTGTGAACCTCGATAAGTCAATCGTTATGGTGAAAAATAAAAAAGAACAATATGAACAAATGTTGGAACCTCTACAACAATTATTTATTTAAGACCTTTTAACCACCCGGGTTATTCGGGTACCTCTGAAACTATGGTTTTCAAATTTTCCCATACTAAGGTGTGTCGAGAATAATTACTTCTCGTTGCACAAAAAAAACGCAAGGTAAGCATCCATATGTGAGTAAATCTTATCGACTCCCTAATGGCGTTTGATGGTGCGGTTATTCATGGAGTCAATTTTAACTCAGCCAGGTAGGTACCTGCTGGTATTTTTAACGAATTCCACCCCGCGTACGTGGTGTGTTAATAATAATTGCCTGGTGCAACTAGATTTACCTTCCGAATGAAAACTAGTTTAGGTCTAATCAAGGACAACATGCTGTTCGAAGCTTAACGACCACCAGGTAAGTACCGAATAGTTGGTTTCAAAAGTGTCCTCTACACGTGGAAGCCAAGCAAGATATATACCGGCAATGAACGCGTCTCAGAATTCGATTTGGCGAAATAACACTTATCAACACAACATCAGAATTAATTTTCAAACAAACTGATTGCTACTAACAGATGGCGGTACAATAAAAAGACAAATTTTTTAGTTGGTCGTAATGTTATTATGTAAATTATATTATAAGCACTCAGATTGTTTAATTCCAAATTAATAAATTTATAACATAAACACAAAAGATACGCTTTTTTTTACCCTACATCACCTCACGATAAAATGACATATTATTAGTTTTTCGAGTAGGAACAAAAGAAATATGCATTTGCAAAATCGATAAAAAGCGACCGATCAGTTGAGGGAATCCTCCTGATATAACTTAAATTAAAAAAAAAACAAGCTAGGGCAAAACTTTCAACATACAAAAACCTACTGAAAAAATGCACTGATTTTTATATTTAACGAACCATCATAATCGAACATTTAGCATAAGTTTTTGAACAAATGGTGTTCGATTTTTAATAGGTATTGCTAAAATGTTCGGAAATCTCAAATACATGTTTCTCGATTGGAGCCAACTGCTGGTTTCACCCATATGTCGTTTACTTTGACATAATGTTTGACAGCTCTACACGTTGGTGGCGACATCTCTCTGTAAAATAGCTTCATTCCAAGGAATATTTAAAAAAGGTAATGCCGAGAGCCATATTGATTTTTTCTGTGACGTCACAAAAACGATTGTATTGGAAATTTCTATGAGAATGGCATAAATTTTAAAGAAAAACACGTTTTAGAGCGAAAATGAATTTCCGTTTCTATTTGAATGTATTTTAAGGCCTCTATTTCATTATGTTGTGAAGGTTTTTGGTCCTTTTAAGGTTGCATTATATTTTTTTTTAACTTTTTTTATTTATGAATGCAATGCCATCTTGAAGCTAAAACGTGCTAAAATGAAGAAAAATCTAGCTTTTAAAGGATTTAGCTGGTAGTTATTGATTGTTCATCTGATTTTGATTTGACATGTTTTGATTCTTTTATTGTATTAAAGATCTTAAACTGCACTGATTTGAACATTTTCATGGAAGACTATGGACTTCTTTTAAAGTTTTGCAAATTTGTGTTGGGAAAATCCACCATTTTTTCGAACTTTAAAGGTCTATTTTATAAAAAAAATTACTCTCACCTACAACGTTTTTGCACCGATCTTGAAGAGCAAGAATCCTTTTGTGGAAAATTTCCAGCGGATTTTTCGTATTACCAACGAAAAAGGCAAGTTTTAGTCAATTAACAGAATTTTCGCGATTGTGACGTCACAGTCTGTACTAATTGGCAGGGCTGCCTTGGCACTAACTTCTTCAAATATTCCTTGGCTTCATCTATCGATCCATTGAGTGATATCCGACACCTTACTCGTACCCATCAGAAGAATGCAAGAGAGAGCAAAAATTTGCTCTCATATCCTTCAAATCCTTGCCAGCGATAACATTTATCAGGTCGCTGGCTATCATTTATCATGGTCAATATTACTCAATTCCCATCTGATTTTTATCCATCTGGATGCCTCTGGATGCCTTATCTGCTTATTGCAGAGAGAACGCCACGATGATTTTCTCGCTTGAAGTACGCGCGGGAGCAAAATCATTTCAAAATTTACAAACATGGCGGACTTTCTATCATATCCTTTTTAAACTGACTTCAGACGACATTTAATACGATCTTTTCACTATGCAGTCGGAATTGCTTTTTGCAACATTATTGTAAACGACTAAAGTTACCAATTTTGATACGATTTCATGTTTGCTGGGTTGTGTCATATGTATCCAAAGATAATTTATACTCTGTAAGAAAGGTTCTAATCCACTTCAAGTGTATAAAATCGGGGTTTTCCTGAATGAATGTGAAACCTGTTTGCGTTATGTTGTTTACAACTATTTTGTAGAACTAAATTTTGTCGTTTATGTAACCGTTGTCGTTATCCAAATTGGTTTTTTTAGAGAAATTAGATCCGAAAGAAATTATGGATATAAAATAAATCTTGTAACGTAACAAATGATATAAAATCGATTTTATATGTCAATATATGAAAAAGTAAAAGCTTATTTATAACCCCTGTAATGTCAAAAAGTTTGTGTTGTTCTGTAGTGTTGCCAGATTTAATTATGATTATGTTTTGGAAATTTTCACTTTTTCCATACAACATTTTCACTTTTTCCATACATCGCTGCCTTCACGTCTTTGAGGATCACTTTCGAATTATCCGAATTTGTTTAAACTTTGCCAATATTGTTTTTATCATTGATTGGATCCAGATTGGAGGTGGGAGCTAGGTTTCAAGAAAGTTCGAAAATAAGGGCTACCCAGAAACGTCAAATTCACCTGGATTTTCACGAAGCTGCTCACTACGTGAAGTTTTGCTCGACTCACGAATCACTTAGAAGCTAATTCAAATTCACTTGAACCGAACGTGAAAGTCACAGGCCTGTTTGTTGTCAAAACGGAGACACATTCGATTTAAATGAAAATCCAGTTATCCGCAAAGCACAAATGGACTTGTTGCATTCTGCATATGTGACGTTCACGTAGCTCTGTATAACTTATTCAAGTAAAATCTATGTGACAGAATACAGTACTCAATATGGCACAGATCCATCAGTTGGTACTACACAGCAAAAAAATTCTAAAAGTATACGGAATCTAAAACAAGAGTGATCTATTTTTCACAAGTATAATTATAAAAAGATTTAATTTTCCACTCTTTTGGATGTAAATTTAGTCTTTTCTCAAAAAGCGAATAAAAATAAGTTATTTTGGTATAATTTTACATTCCATGATGTAAAAATAAAGCGGCCAATGAAATTTATATCGTAAACGGTGTAAAATTATATCTGTTTGATTTAATATTGACTGAAACTGTTTGTTTGTGCAATTTGCCAGTCGAGTCATTTTTCGGAAACCGAGTGTCATCATTCTAAGACGAAGCTCCATCATCTCTATGGTAAAAGTGGTAGGTTTTTAAATTGAAAACCAAACGAATGATGTTATTGAAATTAATTATTTGTTTCTCGATAACAGCGACGGCAGATTTTGAAGTGACAGGGATCCGGAATTTGATTCCCAGGAGAAGAATATGCCTGACCAATTCGAGGCAAATCCGGACCTTTATCCGGAACGGAATTCCATTTGGTCCCCCAGTGACGCTGACCTATTAGAACATAAGCAGAATGAACATCTTCGTATTCAACAGTGCGCCAGCCTGGCGGTGCTCTTGATGGTAGGTGTACTTTTGTTTTCTTTACTATTTATGTTTTTTTATAAATAAATGTTTAATAATAGTAAACTATAGTGTATTTTTCTACTCAAACGATTCATAATATCCCAATATAAAACATAAAAAATTTCTAATATTCCGAAAAAAATCTAAAATTTTACATCGCTGTGTATTTTTACACGACAATATGCTGTTCTCTTTTCGTGCATCGTTTTTGGTCTAAATTTACACGCCTCGATGTAAAGATGATGTAATTTTAGATCATAAACGGTGTTCCGTTTTCGTGCATCGTTTTCAATCTAAAATTACACGAATTTTTCTTGCTGTGTATCAGTAGGAGAAATTTTAGGTGATGGAGAAGCTGATTTTTTGTGAGTAGTTAAAATTTGGTTGTGTATTCGGTATTTTTTTAATTAACAGAATTCAGAATTGGGGCATCTTTGAAGACCAGGCCATGGAGGCAACCATGGAGGATTTTCATGGTGGCAAAAATCCATGTATTTTCACGTAGCGTGTGAAAATTTCTCTCAGTGTATGTACGTACTGACTCGTCTGCTCCTGTAAGTTTGCCAGTCTTCAAATAGAGGAGAAGAGTTGTTAAGCTGACCTTTATAAAGGGACTGCGAAGAACACGTTAGGCTTAATTGTCGACAAAAAATGTAGAACAAAATGCTCGACCTCCTGCCGAATTTAATGACTCGAGATACATTTGTCGCTGCGACATAATGTTTGTAAATACAGTACATTTTTTTCTCTTTTGTCAAGCCTTCAGCTATACACTTATAGCCCTCAAGCCAAACTGAGACGTGTTCCAAATCTCCTTCACAGCCTCCATCATCATATGCCTGTTTTTTCTGTTCCTTTTGCTTGCCAAAGTTGAGCACTGTTTTGGGGGTTTCGAATGAAAGTGCCCCTATGCACCTCAAATGTTTCTCTCCCAGTTGGTAAGATTAATTTAAAGGCCGCCATACATTACACAAATGGCGTGTGCAAATGTTTGATTCTATGACGACGATTTGACGACTGTTTGATTCTATGTTCGCCCTCAAACGATACAAACATGTTTCGCGTGACAAACGATTGCTGGCGAAAACAGCAACTAAAACAAAAAAAAAACACCTCCATTCCGGCTGGGGCTGAGTAAATGGCCTGAAATTGGTACAGGCAGCCACAGAGAGTTGTTTGTACAAAAAATTTCAATCCCGACCGATTTTAACCAAACTTACTGCTCGCTCATTCAAGCATGATGCATATCATGGACAAATCGTATTCGCAGCGACAGAATTTCATCGCATTTGTACAAATTTGGTGTAATGTATGGCTCGTTTAAAACTTCGTCGGTCTTGGGGCTTGATGAGCAAGCTCTCTCAGGCCCACGTCTTTGAGCTAAATACTCCACCTTGAGCAACACTTTCGGAAAAAAAATTCTTCATCTTATGTCTTCCCCCATAGTCTGCCTTATTTATCCGCCTTTGTGAAGTTTGTTTCTTTTTTTTTTGTGTTTACGGTACGCTGCTGTTGCATCACGCTGACAAGGCCGTCCGGTTTCTTTTGTAGATCAACCGGGGTATGGGTTGGGAGTTCGCATGGTGGGATGGAAATTGAAAGAGTCCCCAGAAGCTCGCAACTGGATTCGCAGCACTCGTTCTTCGACAGCCGAGAGAACGAGAGAAATTTTTAGCAGCAAGACTAGGGTAAATGATCTTGAGCGGGAAAAATGTCTGATTTCGACGCAAGTCGGAACATTTGTTCAGGCGGTATGGATATGAGTTGTATCCCAGCAATTTCAGTTCAGTTCAGTTCAGTTCAGCGGATAGATCTAGATCTACTTTCTAATGATGCATTGTAGAATATTTTAGAGCAAATCCTAATAACTGTAAAGCTTTTTTACTGGAGAAAGAATTCGGATCTTGAATGGAACTATAGGGGAGAATGAGGATACAGACCCCGTTCGATTTTGGCAACACGCCCGTACATTTTGTGTTGCCAAAATCGAATGTTGCCAAAATCGAACGGTTTTTTTTCTCATCTTGTTTTTCAGTTATTTTTACAAAATAACTATTATTATTATCAAAAACGTTATTTTTAGTCAATTTCCGACCATTTGTAGTCATTTTTAATTTTTTCATCATGTTTTTAATGCATTTTGCACTTAACCTGTTTTATTCAGAATGTTTGTATTCTTTTGTCATATTTGCTGTTTTTGGCATTCTTATTCATTTTTTTGTTGTTTTTTGTCATATTCAGTCTTTTGTTTGAATTAGTTTTTTAACTTTTTGAATTTTTCATCTTTTTGTCATTTTTGAGTACATTATAAAATTTTAAAATTTTTTTGGTTTTTATTGTTGCTTTTTATCACCATTTTAGAACTTAAAAACGGATTTATGGTATTAGTCTAAATTAAAATGGTCCTGTTATGACGAAAACTAAAAGGTAATGTTGTTTCTAAAAACCGTTCGATTTTGGCACATGTGTAACCAGTTGTGTGGGTGGTTAAAATTCCTCTTTCTGGGAAGTCCAGTAAATTGTGGAGCATAAAGTGAAAATGTAGAAGAATTTTCTGAAAAGTTTCCGAAGTTCACATCGAAATAGTGGCATGGCAGTATGGAATAGCTGAATCTCTTAATTTTTGTAGAGAGAGGAAGAGTGCAAAGAAGTATTCGTTCGGTTTTTCTTGCGCGAGGGCATGTGTTTGTGTGTTTCGTTCAATGCATTCGATGTTTTTTTGCGTGGCCTACTCGGTTTTGTTTGCGATGTTCCTGTGTTGGAGGGAATGTGAGAAACGCGATTCCGAACAGGTGGTTTTGATATTTTGCTAAGTGGTAGTGGTTCCATGAGCAATTGGCGTATTGGGTGTCCCCATCTGGACGGCGAGTAGCTAAATCCCGGTGAGAAAGTTCCATTCATTCAGTTTACTTTTCTACAGATCTCTTCTTCTCCTTTCTACTCTGTTTCTCATACACTAATAATCTTTTCCGCACTATAGTACAAATAAATGAGCTAGATTCAGCCAACTTTTAAAACTGTAAAATGTTGTATTGTTAGAACATTTATCATAAAATGGATGGATTCACAAATTTTATTAGTTTCGTCCTATTCTCTAAAACCATCTATTTTAAAAAAACGTAATCATAATATAAATAGTAGTTCTTCATAAAATTTTCAAATAAATTCATTATTTCTTTATATATTTTCTTATCTGACTTAAAATACTTTTTCTTTAATGCTGTATAACTGCCATTTTTTTAGAAGGTTTTTTTAAATTTATTTTTTAATGGGGTTGAGGGAGGGCCATCCGGACACCATTTCGAAGCGATATGGAAGGTAGAGTGCACTGGGCAGTTACCTTCTCAACATGTCGTTGAGGATGGCGGGTTCGTCTATACACATCCTATGGAACATTCCACATCACAATGGCTGAGCTTTTTATTTATTGGTAATGAATTGTGCTTTCGGTGGAGACAATCTATCCTTTCCCCAAATGAATTGTACAGGTTACTTACTCTACTTGTACCTTCACTCCCTTGAAATAGTCCACTCAAAGGCAGTTTAGAAGCAATAAATAGAGAATTTGGATCAAGTTGTGATGCGAAATAGTTCGCTGCAAACGGGCTGTGCCACGCTACATAGGATGGAAGATTACATCATACATCATACATGTGCCAAAATCGGATGTTGCCAAAATCGAATGTTGCCAAAATCGAATGTTGCCAAAAACGAACGGGGTCTGTACTATATTCCTTAGCTATATCTCGAAACTGGAATGACTAACAAGGATCAAATGTTCTAGAAAAATGGACATCTATGAACATCTATGCTATAAACTCAAAAAAAAATTAACAAAATATTTCTTTTATTTATTGAACTTTGTTTGAAAAACTTCACAAAGTGCGACTCGAAGATCTATTTTTATGACTTTAAAATGTTTCTGACATGAAAAAATTAAAACAAAAATTTATATATATTCCGATACATATACCATTAGAGTGCAATATGAACTTCATGTTACCATTTTTCAGATAAAGTTTTCTAAAATGTTAATTATGGGTTCAATCGATCGTGATAATTGCTGATTACAAGATTGTTATCCAATAACTGATATTTATACAATGATTGTCTGGCAAAAAGGGCTAAGAAAGTTGATTTTCTCTTAAATTCAGAAAATAGCACCTTAAAGTATGCAATGCCACTAGGGTTGAGGCATAGTTTTTTCTTTTAAAACGAACACACACATATAAGATCTCAGTGAAACTTGTTTCTTTGAAGAGATCTAATTTACTTAAGTCTAAGGCGTACATCTTTCAAGGATATGAAGGCTAGCATCTCACAAATGCTAAAACCACCAGACCACAGAAAGAGTACTATGTGTGCCGTGATCGAGATTCGATCTCATGAACTCTGGCTTAGAAGACAAGAACGCTATCCTCTAGGCCACGATCGCCGGTGGCGGCGGCGGCTTCTGACATTTATGAATTGTGAAATGAGAAAAGCATGACCAAAATAGTCAATTGACATTCTTTTTTGAAATTTAGTTTGATTTTTTTTCAAAGACTAGAGCCTCCGGAATGAATGATCAAGGCTCCTTCAATAAAGGATCAAGTCTCCCTTAACTTTAATAATATCGATTTTTTTACATCCACGAACATGCTTCTAGTTCATCTATGATATATCGTTCCAACTTTTGGAGCATATGAACATGAAATTACACGCTGTAAGAAAATGTAAAAGACAGCGAGTTGGTATTTTTTTAAAAAGATATGATAAAAATAAGAAAAGCGGATCAACTATCCCCATTCTCCCCTACAGATCATAAGTGGAAAAAAAATATGATCTTGAGTGGAACAATTTTGTACTGACAATATATTTAATAGCTAGAGTTCAAGAGTGTTTCTTTGTGTAACAGCGAAAATAACCTTTAAATGCCATCTTTAATGTTTGACAAGTTTAAAAAAAAAAGTTTTTACTTAACAGTAACTATACCTTACATAGTTTTTCGCAAAATATCCGTTCATATTTATTTCTTACTTACTGAAAGACTTCCAATTTTGACTTTGCTTTGCTGTATCTTATTTTGAAAAGCTCATTCATAGAATAAGTTTATAATAATGCCCGGTATCTTATCGATCACGATGAAATTTATTTATATTTTAAAATCGTAAAAACTTCAGATATTTGGCTAAGTTGATAAAAAAAACACTTATTTCCCAAACCGATTTCAGGGGCTCCGAACACCAGTATTAACATCAACCACAATAGAATCGGATAGGTTTTCAGTATCAGGCTACCAATTGAATTGTTATTTATGTATTATAAATCTCAAATGACATGAAACTAATAAACGAATATAATCGGAACAAACAAAAAACTCAAGAATAGTTAACCAATGGATAATATTGATTCATAGTTATACATACAGTTATACGGACAACAAAATATCATTTGATATTTCTTTGTTGCAATTGATTTAAAATTCAATAATAAAAAATACGTAGCTTCTGTGTCACATTATATTTGCATTAAAAAAAAAAATTTCCCTCTTCGGTCGACTCAAGATTTGAAGTGTTCGATTTAGATGAGATTAACTGATTGTCTTCTTTTTGCTTCGATGAATCGGTGGGCTTCCCGAGATCTAATTGGCAAGTTGGTATTCCAAGTCAAAGGATAACTGTTACTTTTCTATGTTGACCTCTACGTTTTCCTTTTAGTTTAATTTTCAAAGTGGTCTTGAGATTATCAATCTTTCTATGCTGCATACATTCAGGTGAAAAAACTGCGTGTGAGATTTCACCCAAAATAATACGCACGTCGTGGCTACGTGAAAAACTACATAATTTTTATCCAATTGAATTTCACGTAGTTTCGACCAATATAACAGGTGAACGCACCTCAATAAGAATTTGTACTTTATGAAATTCAGCTACAACTTACGTGAATTTCAAGTGAGTTCGATACAATGTGAAAATGAAGAAAACATAAAATAATTTTAGTTTGGAAATGAAATTGGGGTTCATAAGGTTAATTGATAATAGGTTAATAAAAGAAATGAAGAAGAACCTTCAGCGTTAGAGGACGAGCACTCGCTAGAAATTCATGTAAATTGTAGGTGACTTTCATGAAGCACCGATTCCTATAGGAGCGCGTTTACATATTCATTTCGTAGCATCTACGTTAAAATCACTTGGATAAAAATTATGTAGTTTTTCACGTAGCCGCTACGTGCAGATTATTTTGGGTGTATGAAAGAATATTGGAAAATTTTGACGAAATTCATAAATAAATAACCGTTACTTAAATTTTAGTGAAAGTTAATCGTTTTACTCAAGATCAGTTTTCGGCTAGTATCACCAAGATCATTTACCCTAGGTACCTACCATACCACCTCCATCCGAAAAAGAACTCATAAAAATAAATGCTCAACAATAAATGGGTCTTTGAATTGATTCACCTTTACTCGAGCGGCAACCCCTCTCAATATGCTTCGGTAGTGAAACTGAACGAGTTCCTAGAGCTTTTTTCGCTATACCTCGAATGCAGCGATAAACTGCGATATTCCGGCAAAACGTGCTTGCTGCCTGGTGACCTTGAAAGCTTTTATGGCCAGAGGTGTCACTTTCTCATCACTCACGGCGAAAACAACTTTAGATGGAACTCTCAAGGTTATCAGAAGTAAAGGTATCTGATCAACAAGTCCAATGCAAGGCACTCATAACTGTTGTTTTTGAAATATGCATTCGCAATTGACAAAAATTGGAAATAATTTCGTCTTTCATGTTAAGGTGCATTTACAGTTCTTTCGAACGTGAAAATAAAAAAACTTATATTCTTCAAAAACTCGACTATGCTGCATTTCATGGCTGCGAAACTAGGTGGAATAGATGCGGAATGGTTGAACGATTATTTTTGAACTGATTTCCTTGTTCAAAACCCTTGAACATTGGTTTTATTTCAATTCCCCCGATTTTCACTGCGGAATATTTTTTCCGCGTTCACTGACATTCCGCTCGAAGTGTAAACGCACTGAGCGAACGTGAAAACGGAAAACGAACAAGAGTGGTGAATATAAATTCCGCGTTCATTTTCACGTCCGAATGGCAATGTGCATTTTGAAAAAAATTTCACCGATGACGGAAAAATGTTTGCTTCTTAAAAATTAGTTTTTTAATTTGTAAGCACATTTAAAGGCAATTAAAGGCTTAAAATACTACGAGTTTGAAATGAAACGCATACGATTTTTTTTTTAAACTTTAAAACCCGCTGGGCATCATTTAATTGCACCTGTTGGAAGAGTTTCTCGACGAATAAATGTACCTGTTGGAAGAGCTTCTCAACGATTAAATGTAAACGAAATGATCTTCATATCGAATGGCCAGAGTCCATTGAAATAAAAAAAATAGATTCCGCTTTGTTCAAATGTGTACTTCAGAAAAGGTATGGAAATAATTATAAAAATTTATGAAATCATTCAAAAATAATGGGTTTTAAGGAGAACTGAAAAGCAGAAAAATTAACGAACAAAAGTGTACTGATGCATTTTAATTAAATAAAAACGTTTTCAATTGTTTCACTAATTAAAAGTAATTTTGAAATTTTTGATTGTCTATTTTTAATCAAGAACAAAAAATGGCTATTTTGTAGAAGTTATATTCATAACGTCCTTTCAATAAGTTTTTCAAAAGAAACGAATCGCTAAAGCTCGTTACTCCTTGATCGATAAATACTTTAAATTCATAAAATTTAATTTAAATTCATTGTATTCAAAGATAAGAACTTTGAGTTTTTTTTTTATTAAATCAATCGTTTTCAAAGCTGAATATATTTTGAAGAAGAACAATATGTTTTTTGAGAAATTTAAATTTAAATTTGAGCATTGGTTCGACAAGTATCGATTCAAACATTGGTTGAATGATCTGTCATTCACCGATCGAAACCAATTTCTACCTGTAATTGAACAAACCTCTTACTAATTTTGAAGATTTGACCGATTTGACATTTCAAGGCGGAATATTTTTTCACTGCGGTGAGTTCACGTTCACGTTCGAGTTCGAGTTCACAAGAACTGTAAACCGGGCTTTAAACATGGTTCCATGAATATCAAATGGAATTCATATAATTTGTGGTAACATTATTTTCATTAAAATATTGTAACGAGTTTAATTTAAGAGGGATTAACTATCGTTCGATGACGCGGATGCTGAAAGCAGTCAGCAGGATTCTGGCCGTTGGGATTCGTCTAGCGACGGTACGCGGATAACTATGGAACCGTGATATTCCCAATATTCTGTACAATTCGCCAGTTAACTTTCTTTATACCTCATTCTTCATTTGGGCACTACCCAGATCTACGTAACACTGCCCTACACTCAGAAAGAATCTTAGTCGTCCCGACAAGATTTCTGGTAAAAGCTGCCAGTCTGTCAAAATGCACGATTTTCCTACATCCTCCAGGTTGTTCTTGTTTAATTTCGTACAGGAGTTCACCGATTTTTCGCAGAACTTTACAAGGGCCTTCCCAATCAGATTGTAGTTTTAAGCACCTGCTCACTCGTCGTTCGGGTATACATACAACCAAACGAGTTGTTTTCATCGAAACATGGCTGAATGGCTCTCCTGTCGTAGCGCTGCTTCATCGATTTAAAAAAAAGAAGTTTGTTTCCGATGATGAACTTCCTTGGAGGTGTAGTTATCGGTATAAGATTCTATGCCGGATCGGTATTAACAAGCTTTCCAGCGCAACCGCATTGCATAGGGGAGATAAGGGCATAACGAGCACCCGGGGCATATTAAGCACTCCATTTTTCGAAGAATGTACGAATTCTCTCAAATAAATTTTCATGAGAAACTATTTTGTAATTCCTACACTGTAAATTTTTGCCTCGATTTCCAGCAAAAAAAATTGCTGGAAACGGTCAGATATCCAAATTTTTGCTGGAAACCAGCAATCGGTTTTCGAATTGCCGGATTTTTCAGCATTCGGTTGTGTTCTTGTCTTTTTTGCTGAAAAGTCAGCAATCGGTTTCCAAATTACTGGACTTTTCAGCAACTGATCTAGTTTGCTGGAAAATCAGCAATCGAATTGTCAATTTGAAGTTTGTTTTTGTTTTGGTACGCTGAAGCAAGGTGAGATTCTATTTTACGAATTTTGGTTAAACTGATATAATTATTTTATTTTCCTCTATATTCTAGCAACCAGATAACAAGTCAAGGGTGAGTTTTTCTTGAACAGATAGATATTCTCTAAAATATTCTAATCCAAGCTATTTTTACAGGTAGCGGATGATCAACACTTTGGCACAAAGCTGTCAGCCCAGAGCCGGTGGTATAGAATATTGAAAAAAATATCGGTTTCTGGAAATAAATATATCCCTTTTTTGAAAAAAGGGAGGAAATAATTGTTTTATTGCTTATTATATGCACAGCCGAATCAAAATTTAATTTTGAATTAAAATATAAATTTGATACTAAATACAGCAGGTTGTGTTGAAAGAAATAGCTGGTTTCCAGCAATCTGGATTGCTGATTTTCCAGCAATTTGAATTGCTGGAAACCAGCATTAACGTTTGCTGTTTTTTCCAGCAATTTAAATTGCTGGAAATTTTGCTGGAAAGTCAGCGGGACAAAAACCAGCAAAAAATTGCTGTACACAGCAAATTTTTTTTAGCTAAATTTTGCTGGTTTTTGTCCCGCTGACTTTCCAGCAAAATTTCCAGCAATTTGAATTGCTGGAAAAATCAGCAAACATTAATGCTGGATTCCAGCAATTCAAATTGCTGGAAATCAGCAATCCAGATTGCTGGAAACCAGCTTTTTCTTTCAAAACATTCGGCTGTATTTGGTATCAAACTTATATTTCAATTCGAAATTAAATATTGAATACTGGCTGTGCCTATGATGAGCAATAAATAAGAATTATTTTCTTCCACTTTTTCAATTATGTAGGTATTTATTTCCAAAAGAGTATTTTTTTTAATAAACCAGCACCTGCTCTGCTCCGGGGTGGTAGCTTTGTGCCAAAGTGTTGACCACCTGAAATAGAGTTTAGATTAGTATCTTTCATGAAATATCTACCTATCCAATAAAAACTCACCCTTGACTTGATGTCTGCAGACCATGGTGTCTATAATATAGAGGAAAATAAGAATAATTGATTAATCTATTCAAAGTTCGTGAAATAAATTCTCACCCTTTTCAGCGTACGAAAACAAACAGACTCCAATTTGAAAACTCGATTGCTGATTTTCCAGCAAACTAGATCAATTGCTGGAATGTCCAGCAATTTGATACCCGATTGCTGATTTTTCAGCAAAAATGACAAGAACACGCCCGAATGCTGAAAAATCCAGCAATCAGAAAACCGATTGCTGGTTTCCAGCAAAAAATTGGATTGCTGAACTTTTCCAGCATTTTTTTTTTGCTGGAAATCGAGACAAAAATTTACAGTGTATGGTATTAATTTTTCTGCAAAAAAGAAATCTCTTTACCATCCAAACAGAAATATTAAAAAAAAAACCAACTAGGTTTTCAAGTGACGAAAATATCATAATTTTTGAGCCCCGGAAAAAAGCTCTTATGATCGTCAAATCATCTTGATCTATAAAATGCGCACTGCAACATGAATTGTTCCTCAATTTTTACCATCATTAAATTTTGATTTTTCACTATAATAAATTTTAAAACGCGTTTTTAATTTATCTTGTTGACCCGGGGCTTATAGAGTAGGGTTACCAATTCTTCAACACCAAAAAGAGTACGTTGAAATCATATTTCAAAATAGGTAGGAGAAACTGTAAAACCAGGAAATTTAAGGCCATTCAAATAGTGACAATTAGTTGCTAGTTATGTGAACTAGCTGGCAATTATGACTTTTCAAAAAATATCTTTACAAATTGAAATTTATCGTTTTAGTTTTTGTTCATTTTCTTGCAGATTTTGAGTGAAAAGTCAAAGGGTCGTTGGATTATTCGAAAAGATAGAGATCAGAACATCGCAAGAGATGAGACATGAGAAAATGTTGCATTTCAAAAAAGTTCAAATTGCTGTTGTGCTCTTTGCTAACTGTTTGGGTGCTCATTGCATATTCAAAGGCGCTGATCGCCTGCACAGTTTATGTTGACGCCTGGGAGAAGCTTTTCATAAAAGCGGTTTTAAAACTTTCTAAGCTGTTGTATTTTAATTGTAGAAAACTGCTGATGAAATAGCAAACTTGTATTTAAGGGGGGGGTAGGGTCTAACGGGTATAAAAAAACACCATTTTCACGATTTTTTTCTAGAGCTATCGTTCAAACAAATGTATTCAAATTTTTTGCATTATACAAAGCATTGTTAAAAGAACATTTAGTAATTTTTTCGTAGAAAAATATTGAAAAATGAGCCGGTGACGGAGCATTTTCGAGGATGCCTTTTAGAAAACAGGATTTGCGGTGGACACTGTATCTCAGCACAGAATCATCTGAAGTCAAAAAATCAGAGCAAAATATTTTTAATAGATGTTTTTCTGGACCCCAATGTTTTTATTTAACTTAAAAATTTTTTATGAAATTTTTGTGGCTGTTTGAAGTAAAAACTACGATTTTTCACGAAAAAATCCGCCATTTTTCACCTCTAAAATCTCCCCAAAGTAAAAAAATCAAAAAAGAAAAACGTTGGGGTCTGGTATTTTATATGTAGAAAATATGTTCCAAATTTGAAAAGAATCGGATAAGCAGTTTTCAAATGACGATGTCCACGGACTTTAAAAATGTGCTTTCGAGAAAAACGCGTTTGAAGTTTCTGCTCTTGTTTTCTTGCAGTATTAGATAGGAGGAGATAAAGGCCTATAACTTCTACAGTTTTGCTTCAATTGACTTGAAAATTTGACACAACATTCTTGAAATGTTTTACAATAAGAAAATAAAAAAATAAAAAAAATCGATTTTTTGAAAGTGTTAGACCCTACCCCCCCCCCCCCCCCCCCCTTAACGGAAAATATAGATTTTGATCGATTTGTGATGCTTTCCATTTCAATTAATCGAATAATAAACTCAACAAAGTAGAGAAACCTGAACTACCTTGCAATGAATGTATAATGTGTTGAATTTCTTTCGGACTTCTTGTATATATAGGAACACAAATATAAGAACTGGAAAAAATAAGTTTGTTTCTCTGATAAAATGTTTTTCAACGAAAAAAGAGTACATTCCGCAAGATTTTACAAAAAGAAGAGTACGCTAATTTCTTAATCGAAAAAGAGTACATGTACTCTTTAAAGAGTACGTATGGTAACCCTATTATAGAGCGCCATTGATCTAGCAGCGAGTTCAACTCGATGAAGCCATCTAAATTATAGAGGCACTACTTGACACCTCACGTTTTAGCCTATTGGTTAGATGTCGGAGAGGTCATCAAATGTATCTTACATTATATTTCTGGTGCAAATCGTCACATTAAACAAATCAAGCTGTAGCTCTGTAATTCAGTTGACTTTATTGAGTAGAATTCGCTGCTAGATTCTACGGCAGAAAATGCTCATCGTGCCGGGATTAATAGTGCTTATACTTCCCCAGTAGGGGTTCCCATTATGCCCCTAAAGTAATCGATTTTCAGCTTTTGGCAAACAATTTTAAAATGCATTTTTAAACGTTTTTGTCTACTTTTTCAAGTTTAAGCCTGTTAGGAAATAGTCTTTTTCAGTGTTTGAATACTAAACAATGGAGCAACTCACTAACTATAGCTGTTATCTATTATTAAATTAGCGTCCTTCTTAAGGTGGCCATTATGCAGAGGTGTCAGGGGTCCTGATTTATCAGGATTTGTCCTGATTTTCGAGAGACCGTCCTGATTTTTCAAAAATTCTCGAGTTGTCCTGATTTTTGAAAATTGGTCTCTAAAATGTCCTGAATTGTCCTGATTTTCATAGAAATTTCTCAAATATTCTTGAATATGTAGTTAAATTATGAGAAAATCGAATAAATCTGTAATATAATAGTCAAACCCATTTAACAGATGGTTATCTTCCGTTCACTTGACATTTAAATGGTATTTTTCGATATGAACTGCATGCCAGCCAAGAAGCTGCACACAGCTGTTGCATATATTAAGGCATTTACAGCACCCGTATTGCGCCTTTATTTATGCAATCTAAGCTGAGCTGCTTATTATTTCCATGAATCAAGAGGTGTCCTGAAAAATCCTGATTTTTAGATTCGCGTTGTCCTGATTTTTGACGAAACCACCTGGCACCCCTGCCATTATGTCCTTATCTTGCCTATGTCTGAAAGAAATCAAATAAAACATATCCCTAGTGAACCTGTATATAAGAGAAGTGACATCTGAAACACAAAATTCCAATCGAGCAAAAGAACTGTCAAAATCGATTCCAATCGATCCGAGCATTTTGTCGCAGAGCTTTTACCTTTCTTATTGAAAACTCAACCAAGGAAGGTATTGCGATTGTTGTTATAGTTCAAACAGATATTTTTTTAGCTGATCATATGAATTTAAGATTAGGTGCAATTTTTTTTAATGCTTTGGTGTATCATGTTTCTAGTTAGAAAACTAACTGATTATTAACAAAATTCAAGTCATTCATATCGTTTATCGCGATCCTTCGGGCATCGAGTTCAATGTTGTTTTGTTGGATTGAAGGAGCGTTCACTTTAGAGCTTGAACATTGAGCCAGAAAACAGTGCTGGGGATTATTTTGTCCAAGATTTCGGCGATGTTGCCACATATTCTATTTTATGAGGGATCAGATGTCGCTTCTCTTATATGAAGGTTCACTACATATCCCATATCTAGCACAAGAAAAGTGAGGTTGGAAACAATCAGCCAGCAAGGATATTGTCGAATGTAGATACCGTCATCAGAAAAAAAGTCTTTGTTTCAACCACCGGCAAAATCCACCAGCCCAGATAAGCAGTGTGTATGTATATAAACCAGTCGGCAATAGAAAACAGTTTCTAGTTTCCCATACCCATCCCATTTAAAGTGTCCTACCCGGGATTTCCCGAGAGTAAAAAAAATCGGGAATTCCCGAATCCCGGGAAATGCAAATAAAAACGCTTTCTGAAAAAGGTAGTAACTTGCTATAGAAATACCGGTATATGAACTTTTCCTTTACCGTGGTTGAATTAAAAGTAATCTTTCGATTTCTTTGTTTCAGTTGAATCATTCAACCAAGTAGGCTCACAACACAATAGAGCAAAAAAAATCCCAGCCAATAAAAACTGCTAAATTACTGAAAGTTTACACAATCCAAATTGGAAAAATAGATCAGATTGAGCAAGGAAAATGATAGTTGTACCTTGATATATGGCTTAGAATTTTTTTTCTAAAAATTGGTTGATACATTGAATTTGATAAAAAATGTTTCTTTGTTCGAAAACTTAGTGTAAAAGTGTAGGCACACAAATAATCCATAAAACCAAGCGATTCCGATAAAGAAACGCTACGAAAATGTTCTGTTTTGCAACACTATTTTAGAGCACAAACTATTGACAGTAGCAAAATCATCGGCAAAGAAATGACTTATTTGAAACTTATGGATAGTTTTCTAAAAATTTACAAGTTTTGATGATAAACCTTAAGTCTAGCTAACCAACTTATATCGATAGTGAAATTTTTTTCTCAATTATTTTTCATTTTTGCAGCAAGAATCACTCAAATTTGTCGGATAAAGTACCAATTTTTTAAGTTTTATAATTGCTAATTGAATTTTTGTGGCATTAAAAAAGTTTGAAATGTTCTGAAATACTACTAACTATAATTTTAAAATACCATATTCATATATAGATAAGGTTTCGAAAACAGTAGTGTGGTAAAATCTTCATTTCCAATATTTCCTGGGATCCCGAGAATTACCGGGTAAAGGATCGTCACATTTCCCGATTCCCGGGAATAATAAAATGTCCGGAAAATGGGCAACATAATTCTAAAAATGAGTAGGTACTATTTGGTATTGAAGTTTTTTTTTTATTTGTTTAACAACTTTGTTGAAGATTGCAAAAAGTTTTGACGTATACTTAAAAATATGTAAAATTACTTTTTTTTCAATTAAATCTTTTTTGAAATTGCGTTTAGATTCTCGTATTTTACAGAACGGAACAAAACAAATAAAAAGCTTATTTTTTTCTCAGAATTTGAAATTACTTGATTCAAAACCTTTATTTTTAAAACTCTACAATTATGCCAATAAAGTACACAAATGTTTTGAATGAATTAATATCTAGGTATTTTAAAAATTTATTTCGAAAAGACAGAGCAGATAAAAAAAATGCAAATTTTGATTCAGTGCCCCAAAGTAGGTAATTAAAATTAGCGCTAAAATTCTTGCACCTCAAATAAATCTTAATTTTGTTATTCGTGCTGATAAAAAAAATGAATTGCATGGATAATCGAGTCCGACCTGTAGTGATAAATTGTGGTTAGTTTTATTAATCAATGACAACCGAACTTGTCACACATTTTTACTGCATTGGCCTCAAAACGGTTTCCGTTTTCAAAAGGAAATAAAAACATTTTGGGAGAATTCGATCGATCTTGAATACATTTGCTGTCTAGTCGAGCTTGAAAAAGCATTGAAAAACTTCCTAGATCGATTCGGAAGCCAATTCAACAAAATTTTCAATTCTCAATGAATATAAAATTACTCATAGTGACAGTGTAAAGACAATGTTCAACTTCAATTTTATTTGGACTTAGAACCTTTTGATCGAGTTGTTTCCGAAATGTAAACATCTTTTCATTTTCAGAATTTTGTATAAATGGCTTATGTTACTCACACAATTCCTTCTTATTTTCCGGAAGATGTCTATAAATCTACAATATTTAATATCTACAAGAATATGTGTCATATGCGTGAAAGGACTTTTGCTTGTTATAATTTCGTAATATTTATGTATTTGTCTCGATAGTTGAATAAAGATCAGAGCGATGTACTTGCTAGAGTTCATAACGAAGAAGTCAGTTTCAATGTCTACATTCTTGAAATCTGCTTTTCACTTAAAGATGTAATTTTTAAAAGTAGGTCTTCAATTCAAATAGCTCTAATTAACCTATATGTCGATGTTAACATTTTATGTCTTT
The DNA here is from genome assembly GCF_029784155.1 of Uranotaenia lowii. Classification (NCBI taxonomy): domain Eukaryota; kingdom Metazoa; phylum Arthropoda; class Insecta; order Diptera; family Culicidae; genus Uranotaenia; species Uranotaenia lowii. The sequence goes on from NC_073691.1 coordinate 84,759,561, forward strand.
CTGAATTACTTGAAGTGTTTAGTAATAGTTTGCAACACTTGTTTACTGTTATTAAAAAAAATTGTATTTAACTAACAGAGAGAGATAAGGGCTTAACGAGCACACGGGGCATAGTAGACACTTCTCTTTTCTATAAGTGTACGCATTCGCTTAAATAAATTTTCATGAGAATGATAACGTGCATCGATTTTTCACACAGCAATTGATCATATGATTTACGAACTCTTGGTTTGACAGAAGCAGATTATTTTTAATTTCGCTTCGCTTCGACTTCTTCTGCTTCTCATATGTCTTAAGACCCATTCTTACCTTGGCACGATGGACGGTGCTGAGAGAGAATCCCACTTTTTAGGCCACATCCCGAACTGAGGCAGCCTGCGTACTGGCGTACGCACGCATGACTTTCCGGACCAAAGTTTTGTCCACCGGACCCGGTTTTCTCCCAGATGATTCCGGATTCCATTCGTTGACAAAGCACAGGTCACGCATTTTTTCAAGAGTCGTAGAGTCGTTGAAGTAAATGAGTCTAAGAACATGTTTGAAGAAGCCGAGAATGAAGAACGTACAGGATCGGGATTCAGAAAGTCACTTTTGAGGAACACTTATCAGGTTGGACATATTGAATTTTTTCTATCTTTTGTGCAGTAAAACAAGAAAAAAAATCAGACTGTAATTCGACCCACAATCTACTCTTCTGTTCAATTCAATGATTCTTACCAATCAATTCTCACATCTCGTCTGGTTTACAAATGTATTATTTTTGAACCGTGATTTCATTTTATAGAAACAAAGTTCTTTCAAAGGTGACGGAATTATTCGCTACATTTGTCTGTAAACTCGTTACCAACTGCAAAACCAGTTATCAATTTTGCAAACCAGTTTGGTTTGCAACTAACCTACCATTTTCAAAGTCATCAGCCGATTGAATGGCTGTTTGTTAGCAATGTGTCGTTCGCTCTGAGAAAGAAAAAAAGATCCTTTATGGCTGCATCGCTGGCATCACATTACAGTTCAAAGCTGTACAGAAACGAGTCATAAATTAATAATCTTTTTTGTTCGTATTTTTCTATCAGACGCGGAAAAAGAAGGCAATCAGAATCAGAAATTCTAAAAAGACATGTTTCATAAATCATTCTAATCTGAGTAAGGGTTAGGTAGTATATGAATGCATGATCAGGATAATCAGAACCAGTATGAGATGTAGAAATTAGGACTACAAACAGAATAGAAATTCATAATAAGTTAGTGTATAAAAATTTCAGCATCTGAGATGACTTTTTATCTCACATTTCCTACGAATGGAAATGCACGAATAAACCTTCAATTGCAACTGTCACTAAAACATCTTAAGTTCCACAGATAATCCTACCACTTGTACATCAAAAGTTTTAAGATTGATAGAACATCCAAATGACGCAGTCAGAAAAATTATTGGTTTCTTCAGTTATTTCTTCAGTTACTTCAGTTTGGTGCTGCATTAGACCGCTGCAAAAAATATCTGTTTGTTCCCATGTGTTTTTTCGATGTTTTTTGGGTCACCAAGCACCAAAAATTTGTGGCGATTAAGTTGATTTCTGAATAAGCGTTACGCCATTCAATTTTGTATAGAAATTTGTATGGAAGAAGACATTTTGCGTATTAAATCATCCAGGAAATTCGAATAAGCTTAAAATAAAGTTTGTATTTAATTAATGGTTCTGCTATTCTTATGTTTATTTTTAATATCATCAGAGGTCACTTAAAAACAAGGCTACAACCATTTTAAAATGAAAGAGTAGAAAGAGTACTATGAATGCCGTGACCGAGATCCGATGCTGATGACCTCTGACTTAGAGAACTTGTTGGTTATCCTCTAGGCCTCGGTCGGCGGCTAAAGCTAAGTTTTCAAATGAGCTGTCAAAAAATAAAATAAAAAATAAAATTTTGAAAAAAAAATTGCCTACTATCGAATATCTTTTCTGGGGTGAAAGTTAGGTTTAAGTTTCGTTTCGATAAAATGTACTGCATGAACAAAGAAATATTTAAAATCCAAAGATATATTTTTAGAACTTTCAGTACACCTCTGGAGATTTTTGAATAAACAAATTTTCTATTCCATACAAATTTGTTTCTGTCTGCCTGTCTGTCTGTCTGTCTGTTCCCAATAGACTCGAAAACTACTGAACCGACTTGCGTGAAACTTGGCAGAATGGGGGTATTAGAGGCCGGGGAAGGTTCCTATAACAGTTTAGGACCCCTATCCCTGGAAGGGGGGAGGGGGACTTTCAAATAAATGTAATAAATTTGAACTGATTATGCAAATGGAACCAAATTTGGCATGGGCTTGTATTTCGGTACGAGGAATGTTTCAAAGAATATTTGGTAACCCCCCTCCTTCCAGTGGAGAGATAGGAAGGGGG